>NC_043711.1:106049913-106056984 GCF_006229205.1 Suricata suricatta | reverse complement strand
TTCCCCTCTGAACCAGAAGGCCTAAGTTTCAGTTTCCCCAAAACTATCAGGCAGTTACACATTGCCTAGAGCAGGAGAGACCACCTTGCAGTATCCAATCAGGAAAGGCCAGCTACCTCTCCCCACATTCCTTAAGGTGAGGCCTGCAGATGGGAACTTTAGATAGGACCCTGTTACCTAATGTTAAAGTTTACCCGTTAGTCGCCGAACAAGACCCTGGGCTCCCTCTGTAATTGGTTCCTTTCAAAACTACTCTAAATATTGTGATTGGGTCCTGCCAAAAGTAACGAACGCTCTGAACAATGTGTATGGTTCAAGTTGCTGCCAATACTGTTGTACCATTATGATTGGGTCACTGTACCTGTGTCACAATTTCTTGTAACTCCCCCTTCCCAAACCCCATATAAACCCTACTCAGCCCTTGTTCGGGGCTCTCAGCACGGCTCCCCTGCGCTGGTGAAGTCTGTGAGCCCGAGTTTGGGCCCCGGCGAGCCTAAGCCCGTAATGATAAAGCCCTTTGCCTTTGCATGCGTGCCTTGGTCTCCCTGGTGGTCTCTGGCCGCTGAGGATGCTGCGTTTTGGGCATTACACAGCCTCCCGCACAAAGGCCAGAACCTCAGCTGAGACTCTGTCCCCAAAGCCGGGGCAGTTCCCACCGCAGGGGCGCAGGTCCTGAACTCCCAAAAAGGCATCATTGGCCTTGGCACATGTCCATGAATGAAGGGGAGAAATATGCAGGCACCCTAACGAATTGTGGACTTAACACAACAATTTTAGCCTAACATAAACTGTAGCCCCAGCACATGAATTAATGAAGTCTAACTTTTTTTTTTAATGTTTGTATTTATTTTCTGAGAGAGAGAGAGCAGGGCCACAGGATCCAAAGTGGGCTCTGTGCTGACAGCAGAGAGCCCCACGCAGAGGTCAAACTCACCAACCATGAGCTAAGTTGGATGCTTAACTGACCGAGCCACCCAGGTGCCCCTGAATTAATGAATTCTAGAATAAACTGATGAGTGCATGAGTGAGTTGCAGAATTAAAAAATTGAGAAATGAATTAGTTATGAAATATCATGACATTAACAAATATACAAATACATTACAGATATATGGGACCCAGGACCCAGAAATTTAGGGTTCAGGAAAACCTGGCTCCCCTCGCGTGGGACCCCTGAGACTCCAAACTTGCTCTGGAAGAGGGTAGGTGTCCTCCTGAGCTCTGCCCCAGTTTCCCTTCCCTAGGAACAAAGTGGCGGTGGGAGGCGGAGAACGCGTGTCAGACAGGAAGGTCTCATTACTATGCCCTCTGCCCCCAAAACCTGCCCCCAACCACTTCTCCCGGCCTGGAAGCTGGGACCACAGCCCCCAGAAGAGCGCGTCTGGGGCTCCCGCCCCAAAAAAAGAAAGGGCACGCGGGCTGGAAAAGCTGGCGGTCACCTCCTCCGGCCCTTCCGGGCCCGGACTGCTACAGGTATTTCGCCCCTCGAATATGGACGCCCTCCAAGCGCCTGGATCCTGACTCAACCGCCCCCTAGCTCCCCAGGGACAGCCCCGCCCCCGCCGAGCTGGGGAAGGGCGGAACTCCCGGTTGCCAGGCAACCAAGTCAACAAGTCCCGGAGAGTCGGGGCTCAGTTGGAGGCCCAGACCCTGGAAGGCGAAAAGTATGGAGTGTACGGATGGGGGTCAAGGGCCGGCCCCTCGACCAGTGTAGCTAAGAATGAGTTGGGGGAAGGTGACGGCCTCCGGCAGATGCCATGTTGTGTGGCCCTGCGTCCGGCCCCCAGTGGGCCAGAATCAAGCCCAGGGTCTGGGGCCTGAGGTGCTGTGGGCTCGGAAGGAGAGGGTCCTGCAGGGAGGAGCCAGGCCCCCAGGGCCGTTCTGCTCTCCCCTCTTGCCGGCCCTCCCCCTTTATCACCTCCCTGCGCTCTGCTTCCATCTAGACCCAGCAGGGGGGCAGGCTAGGGGACAGGGATTCCCCCCCCCCCAACACATCCAGAGCAGCAACTGTCCATGCTGGCTGCCTTTGGCCTCCCACAGACACATGGATTACACACACACACACCTCAGAAGGACATGAGTCTTCTGCCCAGGGCAAAAGGGAGACCCACCTACTCCCATCTCCAGTCCCAAACACTAAGGCAGAGTAGACAAGCCTGGCCCCTGAGGATCCAGGGGGGTTAGGAGTTTACTGACTGACAGGCAACCACAGACATGGAGGACTGGGACACATGAAGGGTCCCAGAATTGTAGGGAAGGGTCTACCAAGCCTAACGTGTTCTCCACCTCTGGCCAGGGCCCCAGGTCACCTCAGGGGTCTCCGCATTTTCTCAGCAGACAGAGAACCAGCCCGTGGGCAGGAAGGGAATTTCCTGAAACGGTGGATCAGAAATTTCTGGCTGACAGCAGGGATGAATAGCACATGTGCTAGGCTGGCGCAAATGTGCTGAGGCTGGAGATGCGGGAACTAAGGGCAGCTGCGGGGAGGAAACTAGAAGGGCCAGAACTGGGAGTGCACGGTGGGGCCGGACCAGGCCAGAGGGGCTGGTAGGTCCCCAAGGGGACTCACTTCCCTCGGCAGGGCGGGCCACGCCGGGCATGCAGTCGCCAGCAGTGAAGGAGGCTGGGCGCAGGAGCCCGCGGGAGCGATCCAGAAAGGGGTCCCTTGAGGAACGCGCCAAGAGGGCGCCCGCGGCGCAGCCCCCCAAGCCAGGTTGGGCTCTAACGCTGGAGGGGATGGCGGCCAGGAGCCCCGCGCAGCGTCACCGCCACCTGCTTGAGGACGTGGGCGCGGCCGCCTCCGTCTTCCCGCGCGAGTCCGTGAAGCTGGGGTGCCGTATGCCCGACCCGCGCGCGTGGACGACGCAGTCGCTGGAGCTGCCGGGAGTGCGCCAGGACCAGCGGCTCCTCGGCGTCCTCAAGGCAGCCGAGGCTCGGGGACGAATCCGTGCCTTGCGGCTGCGCTACATCCGCATGCGGGTGAGGCTCTGACCGGAAGGAAGGGGCGCGCAGGCGAGAAGGTTGGGGGGCGAGCGGGGAGGGGCAACCAGTCCTGATACCCCGAGGGAAGGGGTGGGTGAGGACGGATCAGGTGGCGGGAGGGATCGGCGTGCGGGGTTGGGGGAGCGCCCCGGAGAAGGGGGCGGGCTGCGCAAGGCAAAACCTTGCAGAGGCTCAGAAATGCCCCGAGCCCCCGGCCCGCGCCCCGCAGGCCGAGGAGATTTCGCTGCTCATCTTGCAGCAGAAGTCCGCGCGCGCCGCCATGCGGCTGGAGCTGTTCCTACCGCCTCGGCTGAAGCCCACGCGGATCCCGGACCCCCTGGACCGTCAAGAGGTGCTTACAAGCCCCGGCGGGGGCGGGGGCGGGGGGGGGCTCCCCGCACACCTGGCCCCAGCCGGGACCAAGGAGCCCAGCCGGTCTCACCCACAGAGGAGGCGCGTGGAGACCATCCTGGAGGAGAAAATTGATGGCAGCATCTTCCCACGTTGACTGCGCAGACCCACAGTGTGCGACTGAGCCCCACCTTCCACATAAAGTTCTCATTGTCCAAGCTCCCCCTGGTCGTTATGCTTTCTCTCTCCAGGTTCCCCGGGAGGGAAGGGGGTCGGGTATGGATGCTGCTGTCACTGTGTCTGATGTCACAGACATCAGGAGACACAGAGTGGGGCCCCTCCAACAGAGTACAAGGGTGCAACTGGGCAGCTGTCAAATTAATAGAGGGCCCTTGTCATCCCTCAAAACCTGGGGCTGTCCCCATCACACAACCTGGTGCCCTACAAGTCTGTGAGTGCCCCCAGTCTGAGGGGACAGGAGTAAGAATCTGGGCAGCAGTTACACCTCCACAAGTGAGAGCAACCTCAGGGAGAAAGTGGGAGAAATGGCCCCAGATTGTAAGCCATTCCATCAGGGATCAGGCAGTAGGGTGGCATTCTGGGCAGGGAGAGTGACTGCACAAGCCAAAGGTGGCCTTTGGAACCAGCTGTGCCAAAGAGGTCCTCCAGAGGACAGAGACTGGGGATGGGAGACCCCTTCAGGGAGGTCTGGACTACCCCCACAGAAAGTCACCTTTTCACCCTGAATGACCTCTTCAGCTCTCCTCCACCCCCTTCCGCGCACACAGGTAGGAAACCACCTGCGTCCCATTCTGACGAACCCACTTCCTGCAAAGCCTCTGGACTCTGAAGGGTCTCCCAAGTTTCTGGATAGGTCTCCCCTTAAAGAACTTACTCTTCTCCCAGACACCAACTCTTTGCAGAGCTGGAACTTGGCCACCTCTCCCTTTTCTTCCCTCCTGGTCCTTAGCGGGCTCCAGAGGTAGGGGCTGAAAGAATTCAGACAAGCCCCCACCCTGCCAGGGGGGTCCCGCTGAGTGGGCCTGCAGCAAAGAACTGATGTGGAGGGGTTCATGCTTTCCCCACAGAAGTGAGAGCAGGAGTCCTTGCTGGACACAGTGGTCGTCAGTGTCCCTCCCTGACCCAGCTCAGGATGGGGATCTAGCCTCATGGGGATGTGGGCCCTCTGAGCCCTCAGCAAGCCCTTCTCCCCCTGCACCTGACCCTTCACCCTTTCTGGGCTGTTGCTGCCTTTGGCCTTGATCCAACCCCAGAACTGTGTGTGGAGCTGGCGTCTGCGGCAGCTCCAGGAGGGAGGGGAGGGCCGTGTATGGCAGTTGTAGGTGGGGGCTGGTGTTTTAGGGAGAGAGGGGGAAGGAGGAACAGGGGAAGAGATGGTGGCTTGGGCTGAGGACAGAGAGACAGGGAAGAGGAGGCATTCTCTCTGTCCAGGAGTGGCGGCCACTTACACCCAGACATAAATGAACAGGATGGCAGCCAGCCCTGACTCCCCTGGCCAATCCCCCTGAAATACGGAGCCCAGCATTCTGTCCTTTGGGGATGAGCTGACCACCCAGGGTGATTTGCTCTGTTCAGTAAACACATACTTCATTTCACCACTTCTCCGAGTCTCCATTTCTTTATCTTTAAAACAGAGATCCTGAGGGTCTCACCTGGGCAGTGAGTGAGCACAGTGAGCACTCCTTACAGGTGTGGTCCCTCCGCATCAAGAGAACACAAGAGGGCAGAGGCACAAGACAAGCACACAAAGCCCTAAGAGGAAGAGCAGCAAGAGGGCGGCCTCACGGGCAGCTGTGCCTGGGACTGGCATGTGGGGGGCCCTTTGGTCCCTGCACCAGGGAGGGGGTCCTAGCTCTGTGGGGGAGTCCAGGGAAAGCGGCTGAGGACATTTTTGCCCGGCCCAGAAGAGCCGTCTGCTGTGGGAGAGTGCAGTGTGTAGGCCAGGCCCCAATGTACTGGGGACAGTGAGGGATCAGGTTTGTCCCGGAGCTGGGATTGTGTTCATGCTCTGGACAGAGAGGGCTGGGTTCAAATCCCATATCCACCATTACTTGCTGTATGACCTTGAACAAGTTCCTTCCCAGCCCATCTGTAGCCCTCCCATGGAATATGGTGGTGGTCTGCATTGAGACAGACTCACCAGAGGAGGCGCAGGAGACCCAGAAGGGCTGGGGCGGGGGCAATGGAGTGCAGGCCCAAGTGGCCAGAGGAGGTACAGTGTATGGAGGGCTGAGAGGGTATAGAATGGCATGAGTGGGGAGAGAAGCGTGCTGACTTCCACACTTGGTCAGCTGCCCCACACATTTCTCAGGAGGTGGGTGGAGACACCAAGCATGGGGGGTCAGTCTGGCTATGTGACATTGACCAGGTGCTGGCCTGTCCTCGGAAGACCTACCTGTCAGGACTGTTACCTAGGTTAAATAAGAAGCTTCTGGTCTCTGGTCTCCCCTGGCCAGCGCATTAGCCAGACAGCTCTGTGGTCATGCCAGCCAAGGCCTCTGGGCACACAACATCAAGAGGCACCCCAGCCTCCAGGGCCCTTCCCACCTCTCTGACCTTGTCCCACCCTCTCCTCCAGCTCAGCCCCCACTCTCCCAGGCGCTGCACTGCCGTACTGCCAACACTGTCCTTTGCTGAAGGACACCTCCCTCCTCTGCGCTATGGTTCTCCTTAGCCCTCCTTACCTCTCACCCAGTCTGCCAGTCTGTTTCTTGTCTGCTCCAGAGCTGGCCTGTCTGATTTACTGCTAGGGGCCACTGCATGGCACACAGGGAGCACCCAGATGGTTGTTGAATGAAGAGCACATGTAAAATCTCCACTTCCTTTTACATCTTGAAGAAGAGTTCTACAAAACGTGGGGGTGTCGGCTTGTGCGATTGGAAGGCATTACGGAAGCAGGACCCAGGTATCAGGAGCTGACCGAGCTGAGTGCCTGCCTGGGGACAGGAGATGCACTTGGTCTGAGGCCAGGCAGGGGGACACAAACACTCTGCTGCTCATTCCCAGAGCAGAGTCAGGGCCGCTCTGGCACAGGCCCAAAGCATGCTGGGATAAGAAATTTAACTGACAGCTGTAACAGATCGTAAAATATCAGGAGAGTCACCCAAGAGAAGAGACAGATCATTCGTTGCAAAAGGGAGGGCGTGGCTTTAAACTTTAGGACACCTCAGGGCAACTGGAGGGGTTGGAAAAGAGTCACTCAGACTCCACAGACAGGAACATTTGGTGACTACAGACGTAAGAACCCATACCCCCAGTATCCATCAGCACCGCAGCATAGGACCCCCCTTCCTTAGGAAGCCCCCTAGAGCACTATGCCAGCGAACTCCTAACCCCACTTTACAGGCGACAGCACAGTCGCAGGGAGGCTAGGCCTGGGCCTGGAGGAACCACTATACAGTCCTTTCCAGCATGTCAAGAAGCATAAAGGACCACAGGGTCTTACGGGCTTTTGTGCCCAGGACCTGGACCAGAGTCTCAGGGACACCCACAAGAATGGCAAAGCTGGACTAGCCCCCCTGAGCAGAGTGGAGGACACGACCACACCCCCACCTACTACGGTGCCAGCTCAGGCCGCCCTGGGTCCAGAAGCCCATTATTAGCATCTCATCTCCACGGGCCACCCTAAGCGATGGTGGGGACCTGAGCGCCCCGCCGAATCTGCCGAGTGGTGGGGAGGGGGCGGGTGGGGAGCAAGGCCAGCCGAGCGCGGGGCGGGG
>NC_043711.1:106034728-106049813 GCF_006229205.1 Suricata suricatta | reverse complement strand
GAGGACGGCGGCCCTGCCCCTCCCGGCCCGGGGCCCGGAGACCGTCCCGGGCAGGAGCTTCAGGACCCGGCACCCCGATCCGCACCCCACGGATTCCAGCCGCGGGGTCCACGTGGACCCTGGGCCGCGGCGGTACGGGAGCCAGTCCCCCGCGCGTGGGGGAGGGAGCGCTGCAACACGGTTCCCCTTTTTCTGCAGCTCAAAGCCTGGGGAAGTGATTGCTCAAAGGGGGGGGGAGGCCGGAAGAACCCAGGTTTCCGCGTCTCCCGCCCCCCCCCCAGCCTGTTGGGGAGGGGCCGAGGCGGGACACCCTGTCCGCCCCCACCCTTACCCCCTTGGATCTGGCAGCCACTCACCCTGCGAGGCGCAGGGGAGGCGCTGCGCCCCCCGCCCCAGCTGATCTGGGGCTCCCGGCGCCGGCCTCGTTCCAGAACGCCGCAGGAGTACCTCCTGCCGTCTGACTTGAGTCCCTGCTGCTGCAGTGCACGCCCCTTCGGCAGCCAGGGTGGGGCCCAGAGGGAACCTGGCCTCTCCCGCCCCCACCTCGCCTTTGGGTCGATGGTGAGTGGGGCGCCTTGGTGAGTTCCTTGAGGTAGGGGTGGGGGCGTCAGAGGCTGGAGGAAGGGGCCCCTTAAGAAGGAGACAAGCTAGCTCCACCAGGCCTGACTTTGCCAGCAGAGAAAGGAAGAGAGAGAGAGAGATGGGTCGCCCCCACCTCTGCAGTGGGGACAAGGGTCACCAGGCTTAGGACGACCTGGCCTGCCTTGGAGGAGCCAGGCAGGGGCTCCCGCGCCAACTGAATGGGGGTAGCATATAGGAAAGGTACTGAGTACCATCAGAAGCAGGGAATGGAGCCCCTTAGTCAACCCTCCTCCAAAAGTTATGGCATTTTTTTCTGGGATTGTCACATTTTCTTATTCTTTTTTTGGACTGGGCGGGCTCGGGGACGTTCTTTTTCCTTCTGTGGAGCAGAGTAGCAGCCGCTCCCAAGGGAGCCTCTCTGTCCCCAGAGGCCAGGCTTGCTGCCTGTCCAGCCCCTCCCATCTCAGACTTGGGGGCCAAAGCCTAAGGGGCTGGGAAATGCCAGCCAAATGCCAGGATGAGGGGCAAGAACCCTAGTTCAGGCCTTAGTTGACCTGGAGGCCAGCGGGGGGGCGGGGGGGGGCGCAGGGGAGGGGAGAACAGGTGGCCCCAGCCAGCACCAAGAGGGTGCAGGGAGCCAGGTCCAATCCTGCAACTAGGACAGAAGACATTGACCCCAAAGTCAGCCTCCAGCCTCAGAGCCCCCAGCACATGGTCTGCACCTTCAGACAGGGCCCCTCCTCCAACTCAGAGCTAAGGTTTCGGGTGCTAGGGAGTAGAGTGGGGACAGAGCCCTGCCCCCACCCATGGTGGGCAGGGGCACAGAGGAGGAAGAGCAGTTTTCTGCCTGGCTACTGGACCTCAGAAGTTGCCACACCCCTTCCCTTCCCTAGAAGCTTGACCCCTGAAGGAAAGGCAAGCTCTGGGGCTGCTCTTCCCCATCTGCTTGCCGGGAGTCTGTGGGACCCTATACTTCACTCCTAGTTTGGGGTCAGGGCAGGGCCTCTGCTTTCCCCCACCCTGGAGGAAAGGGAACCCTAAGTAGCGTGTAACTCAGGCACTGCCACCTCTGCATGCCACTCATAATGAGGTCCTGGCAGCTCTGCTCCCAGAGCTGCTTAGCCTGGTTCTGCCATGATGCCTGCCCTAGAGCATCCGCCTTCCCTCCCTGCCCTGGGAGACCCCAAGAGGCCAACATGGACCAAACAGGGATTAAAGGCCACAAGCTGAGAGATGGGGCCAGCAGGGAGGATGATAGTTAAATGAGAAAATAAAGTGAAAGCAAGTCACGAGGCTCCTGGCCACCAAGAGAGGGTGTGGGGGTGGAACTGATGACTTAGGAAGGCCCTTGTCAGCTGTGCAGGGGGGCACCCCAGGCCCTGGGGATCTTCACCTAGGCCAAGAAGGACACAGGCAGGTGCAGTGGTGGGAAGGCATTCAAGACTGCTCCAGGGGCACTGAATGGCCACCCTGGCATGGACTCTGGGATCTGTGGTTGGCCTCACCTGGGGTGAGGGTGGGGGAATCAGACTCCTAACCCTGACTTGAGGCGTCAGTGCCTCCCCTGTGAAACATGGGTGTGGACACTGAGATTGAGGCTGGCCCTCACCCCTTCCAGGGACCCCACATCTCTGACACCCCAGCCCACTGCTGCCCCCCCGTTCCCCTCCCCCACTGGCACACCAGGCCCAATTGGTTTCCACAGCCTTGTAGGGGAGAGGGAAGGAAGGCTGGGAAACCCTGGGTGGGGTACGGTGCCAGCTAGGGTTGGGGTGCTAGGGGCAGCACCCAGGACCAAGGAGCCACAGGTCCCCAGGAGGCTCATGGCCCTCCTCACCCATGCCTTGCTACAGTCCCACACCCTCAGAAAATCCCACCCCAGTCAAATCCTCTGTGCTGCAGACCTACTCAGCTGCACACAGGTTGGAATCCTCCAGGGCCACCGGCAAATCTGGACTTCTGGTGGGGAGCAACCCTCCTGCAGAAAACCCAGAACGGAGGATGCTGGGGGACAGGGTCTGAATGTCTGACCACCACCCTTATGCATTAACCCGGTAGCCCCAGACTCTTGGGGGCCCCAGCCCCCTTGGGAGGGGCCGGGAGCCGGAAACCAAGAAAGAGGAACCCAGACTTCCGGCTTCCCAGGGAGAGAACAGATGGGGGGTGTCCCGGAACCTTCTGTGGAGATCTCGTCTGGGGCCCCCTCCTCACTGACCCTGCCCCCGGTCCCAGCCCTGGTGTAGGCTGGGGCAGAGGTAGGAGCCTGAACAGAGTGGTCTGAAGTGGGCAGCAAGGGAGCAGAGCCCCCCTCCCCCACCCAGGGCTCCTGGAAGGAGGGAGAGACTCTCAGGACCCGTGCCAGGGGACAAGCGGAGACTGCGGTCTCAGGTTCTCAGGGAGAGCCTCCGCCTCTCTTCTCAGACTCTCAGGCTGTGGTGAGGGTCCGCGGAGCCCGGGCGACCTCCTCCACCCACCCATGCCCACCCCACATGAGACTGAGAAGCAGGTGCACCACCTCCGCCTCTGCCTCTGCCCCCTCGCTTGTGGGAACGGGGGCGGGGGAGACCCTTGAACACCTGGGAGGCAGGGAGGGCCACCACCGAGGGATGTCAGGGAGGAGGTGCGCGGGCCCTGGGTTCTGGCCTGGAGCTGAGGAAGCCCCCGTCTCACCAGCACGTAGGGCCAGAGGAGGCAGACCAGCCCCCCTCGATGTCCAGTCATGACGCGGCCCCCCCGGCTGCCCCCAGCCGCAACCCCTGCTGTTTGTGCTGGTGTTGCTGTTGCAGCTGTTCCTGGTACGTGGGGCCCGGGGGGGGGGGGGGGGAGGGGCTGAGCAAGGAGGGGCAGACATAGGGCCCCGGGTCCTACCCCTAGACCCTCAGATGGGTTCGGAGAGGTCCTGGAAGGCCCCCTCCACAGGACCTCTGTGGCCCACGACTCTCATAGAGGGGTTGTTGGCCCTGGTGACCAGTGCCAATGCTCAGACCCCTCTGTACGTGTGACTTTCGTGACTGGTGTGTGCCTGAGGGTGTGCCCGTGTGCCGGCGCACCTGGCCAGCCCACGTACCTGTGCGCTCATTTGTCCACTTACTCAGCACATGATTATTGAGGCCGATGTGACCCAGCCTAAGCTGGCCCTGGGGACCTACAGAAGAACAAGACAGAAGCAGAGCCCACAGACTGTTAGGTGGAGGGGCACTGAGCAGAGACCTGGCCCCGGGAATAAAAGGGACAAGCTTCCAGAGCAGCATGCCAGAGGGCGGCTGTGGGGACTTCAGGTGCTAACGGGATTCTCTAGGCACGTGGAGAAGCTGTTGGGCGTTTTCCCTCCTTGCAGAGGCCTGGCCCTATTCAGGCTTCCATCCCGTGGCTGTTGAGTGGCCAGCGCTGTGGACTCAAAGGGGCCATCTGCTGACCAGTGAGCAATCCCGGCCTGAGGCGAGGAAAGGGGTGGCCTGGGGACAGAGGTGGGAGGCCACTAAGAATGTCAGGATGCACTGACAATTGGGCTGTGGAGGTCGAGGGAGAGTTTGGGGTCTAGCAGGCAGGTGAAGGGAAGAGGGGAGGTCCATTAGACGTTTTAGAGGCCCTAGAGAGAGAAAGATCTGGCTGGAGGCATGGATATGGGAGCCAGCACTGACGCAGCGGCAAGTCAAGGGAGGGAAGGAGGTTCCCTGGGGGAGAATCAGCAGTCACTCTCACAGGCTGGAGCCTTCCTCCTGCATCAGCTGCGGTCTCTGGGAGAAAGGAGTGAGGGCTGAGGTTGGGCCAGGAAGGGAGGGGCACACCAGGAATCTGTGAAGTCCCAAAGGCTGCAAGACTGTAGAAGTCTTACCAACACCGGTGAAACTGCCTTGGCCCCAGAGGAGAGGCTGAAGGGGCCAAGGGCAGCGGGTGCAGACACTCCTTCCCTGGAGGGCGTGAGAGGAACGGACTCCAGGGCTGCCACCTGCAGGGGGTTTACACCTGGGCCGAGAGCACCCAGGCCACACGTTCCTGTGTATCACATGTATGTGTGTGTGTGCGCGCGCGCGAGCGCGCCAAAACCACGTGGGCCAAGGAGGCCAGCGCCACCTTTCCCTCTGCGGTTAGGAACGAAGAGCGGCGGCGAGCGTGGCGGGCCTCCCGGGAGAACAAGCTGCAGCCCCTCCCCAGCTGCGAGGCGTGGTAGGTGTGGCCAGCCATGCGCGCGCGTGTCCGGGGGGCGGGGGCGCGCACCTGACCTTGCCTGGCGGGGAATGCCCACAGCTCCACGCCGAGCCCGGAGGAGGTACGGAGCTGGGCGCAGTCGTTCGACAAGCTGATGCACAGCCCGGCTGGCCGGAGCGTGTTCCGGGAGTTCCTGCGCACCGAGTACAGCGAGGAGAACATGCTCTTCTGGCTGGCGTGTGAGGAGCTCAAGGCCGAGGCCAACCAACACGTGGTGGATGAGAAGGCCAGGCTCATCTATGAGGACTACGTGTCCATCTTGTCCCCCAAGGAGGTGCACTGCCTTGTGGACCAAGGGGGTGGGGTGGGGTGGGGTGGGGGTGGGGGCGCCTCCTGAGCCCCTGACGGTGGCATCCTGTCCCACAGGTGAGCCTGGACTCCCGAGTGCGGGAAGGCATCAACAAGAAGATGCAGGAGCCGTCGGCTCACACATTTGACGACGCGCAGCTGCAGATCTACACGCTCATGCACCGGGACTCCTACCCGCGCTTCCTCAGCTCCCCCACCTACCGTGCCCTGCTGCTCCAGGGGAGCTCCCAGTCCTCTAACGAGGCCTAGGCTGCCCACCGCAGCGGCACAGACATGGGACCCCCTGGTGGGCACAGACTCGGTTATCTGCACAAGTGTGTGTCCGCAGAGGTCCGGCGCACCAGCGGGCCGGCACCCCTGAGGGCACAGCCAGACAGGAGCCCCTCTCTACCCAGGGGACCTAGGACCCTGAGGTCCTGCTGAGAGGCAGGTGTGAGGGGCTGCCTGGTCTCAGGCTCCCCAAAAAGCTCCCAGGTGGGCTCCTACATGGGGAGAGGGAGACCTCCCAGGGGGTGTCGTGGACCCACTGCCTCACTTAGGCCTCCTCCCCCAAGCCACTGGGGACCTTGAGAAATGCCTCTGGTGGGCAGTAGAGCCTCTGTCTGCCTGGTTGTGTCGGGCGGAGATCCTCGAAATCAAGCTGTCTGCACCCAGATCAGACCCAGAACCTCAGAACTAGGCTCAAGGCAACAGGAGCCAGTTTCTTTTTTATATTTTCATTAATTTTAAACCTGGAAACATGTCCTTACTGTATTTTATCAAAAAATGAAAAAGATGTTTTCATATTTATCTCCATTCTTCTCCATCCAAAATAGGTTATTATTGAAGTTATTTTTAAAGCAAAAGTCTCTCCTTTCTTTCCACATTTGGGGGTGGGAGGAGAATAGAGAATGAATTGTCCCAAACCTAGAGCCGGGAGCAGCCAGCTCCAGAGGAGACGTGGCCCCCGTGGGCAGCTGTGCTCAGCCCTGCCCCGGTGAAGGTGCCACGCTCCCCCAGGCAAGGGCGACCCCCCCCCACAGCGTCTCACCAAAGCTAAGGTGGGACGCTGAAGGGGGTGGCCTCCCCTAGGCAAGTCATGTGCTTGCCAACGTACTCCCTGGATTTCTAGGAGGCAGAGCCATTCTAAACCACTGCAGGCCCAGGAAACTGAGACTCGGGCTCAGAGTCCGCCCGATACACTCCATCGCCTGAAGCAGTGAGGATCATAGATGGCTTGAGACCCAAGCTTAGCCTCCTGCCCATGAGCCCTGGGCCCTGACCTACAGTGGCTGGGGAGGTTCATGAGACCCTGGGTCCTCTGTGTACCTAAGGCCCCCTCCCACCTGCACACGCACATGCTGTGCGACCCCGCACCTGCCCCTCCTCCACAGGCACGCACAGGCACAGTCTGTCCCCAGGCTGGAATCTGGGCCCCTCCTGGAATCACCAGGCCCCTCCAGAGGAAGGCCAGCAGGCTTTTCCCTCCATCTCTGTTCCACTAGGGCCAAACCTAAGTGTCACCTGATCCCAAGGAGGAGGGCTGTCCCCAGTGGGGGCAGGGAGGAGGGGAGGCCAGACATGAGGGTGGGGGACCCAGCTCACAGCCCAAGACTGTGCATGGCCCACCAGAACTAAGGGCCAGGAGCAACACCATGGCAAAAAGAAACATTTAATACTTGGTGGGGGAAGGGAAAAAAGGTGTACTGCAGGCGGCGGGGGCAGAGGCAGTACACAGCCCTCTGAGCAAGTTCAGGGAGGCACAGGTCAGGTCTCCAGAAGCTATGTCTGTCAACAGAGGACGCAGGGAAGGCGGTGGCCAGCACTGGGCACAGCCCAAGGCTTCAGAAGTGTCAGCGAGGGCTCAGCAGAACTGCAGCAGATGGGAGAGGAGTGAGCCACACGGCCCCCGCAACCCCCGCAGGGCAAGGGTCAGGGCTGAGGTCTCCACCCACCTTCTCTGAAGTCCCAGGAGGCTGGCTGGGCGCTGTCCCCCACTTCACACCACACAGACCCCACACAGGCTGGGACACCCGCATCCAGAGACGGCTCACCCACCTACCTTCCAGCGGTTTCCACACTCATTGCAGACAACGAAGGTGGTCATGGGCTCATCAGAGCTGCGCGTCTGCACCTGTGAGGGGGGATTCCCCCAACCCCAGGGTCTCAGTCACTTGAAGCAGGAGGCCCCAAGAAGCAAGTCTTCCCTTAAGTGACAACTTGGGGAGGCTACCCATATCCTCAGGTAGTGCCAGTGTGGTAGCCCCGACTCCTGTGGGTGACCTATGCTGAGGCTGCCCTGGCGACCCCAACCCTTCTCCCCTTACCAGGGACTCCTGACATGTCCCGAGGTCCACATCAGTGTCAGCCTCTGGGCACAGTCCTGTGGCCACTGCCAGGCAGCATACCACACCCACCCTCTTGCCAGTCACAACATTCTGAGGAGCCCTCCACCCCATCCTGAGGCCAGGCCCCCCAACTTTATTGCCCCAAGCAAACCACTACCTGAGATAGGGGTGCCGGCAAGGGAGGAGGTCCCAAAGGTGACTCTCACTCGCTGGACCAGTCACTGCACACTCACGATGCAGGTGTCCAGGCCCAAGTGGGGCCCCTGCCCCAGAGAACTGGGGGCAAGTGTGGGCTCCGAGCAGGGTGAGGCGGGCACCCCTCTGTTGTGCCCTCAGCTCCCCGGGGCCCCGGGAGGACGGCTAGCCACAGCTCACCTGCGTGTAAGTACAGTTCTTCTTCCTGCACTTCCCACAGGTGAAGAGGTCTGTCTGCGTGCCCCCCGTGCGGGCCATCTGGTGCTCTCGGATGGCCTCCTTGGTCATTGCCTTCCGGATCTCCTTCAGCTCATCGCTGGCCATCTCCTGGGCAGGAGCCATGTACTTACCCACTGCTCACAGCAGCGGCCCCTGCGCCGCTCCCACAGGACTCACCTCTGACGTCATCACGGCAATCTGCTGGGGTGTTATGGCGCCGCACAGCACATTCCGCCGCAGCTCGGGGTTCTTAGCGTCCTTGAGGTTGGAGATGCGGCTCCGCACGCGGTTTTTATACTTCATGTCCGTGTTCCCCACGTCCCGGAAGATACGTGCAGGTGTTTAAGGACCTATCCAGAGGCCAATGTTGCTGCCATCCACCCGCCCCATGGGACCAGCTGAGGTAGGCCAGTGAGGGCCTCCTCGTGGGGGCCATGTCAGGGTGGGGCTGGGAGGGGAAAGGGAGCCCAGCAACTCAGTGCCCACCCATACCTGGCAGTGAGTGGAAGGGCATCTGGGTGGGGCCGCCACGAGACCCACCCATGTCTAAGGCCCAGCTCCAAGTTCAAAGCCCCAGTTGACACCTCCCACCACCACCACCCCCAGGAGGCAGAATCCATCCCTCAGCAGATTTGGGGAGGGCTCTCCTGGTCAAGAGGGGTGAGCCCCCGCAACTGACCAACTGCCTGGTGAGGGCACCAGGGTGGTGCCCCCAGGGAAAGCGGGGGCCAGCCGGCCTCACAACTGGGCCAGAAAGCCCCAGATCCCAAACCCCTGCACAAAGGATATATTCCTCAATCTGGGCCGACAGGCCTTCGCAGTCTGCACCAACGGCCATATGATCATCTGCAAGAAGCAGCCCTGATCATAGCCGCCCCTCTGGCTCCACGCCCCCACACACCTGCCCAGGACCTGAAGCTCAGGATCCGGGTGCTCTAGTGACCCCAGAGACCCCCTGCCCCCCACCTGGGGTCAGCTGCCACAGGCTAGGGGAGACCACTGTCCCTGAGGATCCTCTAAACTCAGGCCTCTGTGGGCAGGCAGAGTCCAGGCCACCACGGGAGTCCAGGTGCATGTTAGGAGCCAAGACCCCCAGGCAGGCTGTGCAGCCCCTGCCGGGGCACTCACGGTCTGTCTGCAGGGCGGCGGCCAGCAGCTCACGACACTTGTTGCGCACGGCATCACAGGTGACCGGCACCGGGGGAAATGTGGTGATCCTTGGGGCCGACGGCATCCTGGGCAGTTCTGGCCTCTTGCGGCTAGAGAAAGACAGGCCCGCTCGGGCCACGTATATCCCCATGACACACAGGTCCCTGCCAGGAGAGCCAGCCACACGGCCATGATCCCTCAAATCCCACCTGTTCCACCTTGACAGCAGCCCGTGGTCCTGCCCACCTGCAGTTCAGCCCCACATGCCCAAGGGGTCTGCCCAGTTGGTTGGAGGCGGTAGAGCCCACAGGGTGGGGCGTACTCCCCCAGTGAGGGCACAACTGGGGCCACATCACCTGTACGGGTCTCCACCCCCCGGGAGGCCAGACACAGGGCCATGCTGCTCAAGACCAGCTGCCATTTCAGGGAGAGGCAGATGGCACTGGTGGCTGCCCGAGACCACAGGTACCCAGCACAGATGCCCCTCGGAGCACTGGGCACTCCCTAAGAGCTACCTGATGACCAGGTTGTATCCACTGAACCTTCACCTCACACCCCTGCGTCTTGTGACCCTGTGAGCCCCAAGTCAAGTCAGTGGGAGCAGGGGCCCCCTGAAGGAAAACCAACACATGCAGGAGCGGTAGATGAGCCCATAAGCCCTGTACAACTACGCTGTAAATCCAGAGCTCAGGCCTTCCTGGCCCCCAGCCACTTCTGCCCAGTGGGGTCAAAGGCAAAACAGCCTTCTGGCCACAGCCCACCCCCAGAGAACCCCCAGTCTCCATGACTGCACTCTCTGGGGTGGCAGCAGTGAGGCCTCAGTGCCCCCAGAACTCACATCATGCTGTAGCCTGGGGCACCCAAGGGAAAAAAGAGTCCAGAAGCAGAGTGACACCAGACTAAGGGGGGGTCAGCCAAGGCTGGCCAGTGAGACCCAGACCCAGGACACAGATGTGCAGCTGGGGGCGGGGGGTGGCAGCAGAGGCTGCCACAGGCCTGTTCAGGGCGTGTAGCAGCTCCGTGCAGCCAGGTGGCCACAGCTCACCTCTCAGATGGCTGGGGCTAGAAAGAGAGCGTCCAGAGGAGCTTTGGAAGAGAAGCGTGCAGCAAGAGGCCAACCAGGCCAGGCTCGGCTCCCTGGGGACAGTCCCTTCCAAGGAACTGGAAGGGTTTGATGCCTTCGTATGACCTCAGCAGACCCAGGGCACAGGGAAGTCAGCACCCTTGTCTGCCGAGTGAGGGGCACCCACAGGGCAGGAGGGTGTGCGCCTGTCTTCCAGATGCGCTACCTGAGATCCTGGGCCTCGGGGGCCTCCTTCGAGGACGATGTGGGCAGAGGCCCGCCCCTCCTCTGCTCCCTGGCTTTGGCATCTGAAGCATCTGCAGGTGCCAGGAAAGGGAGAGGCTGGCTCGGGAGAGGCAGAGCCAGAGGGCAGGTCCAGGCCAAGGAAGCAAGCAGATCACCACCACGGCACAGCCTTAGCCAGACCACCAGCCCTAGGCCACCAACCCTAACCCCACCAGGGCCTCTAGCTGCTGAGCCTTCCACAACTGGGGCCCTCTGTCTTCCTCCCTCAGAAGGTCCCAGACAGTCCCCACCCTCCTTTCTGACCCATCCCCCTCAAGCAGGCCACCTATAAGGCTTCTCTGGGGTCTACCCACTGCCATTCCTGGAAGAAAGGACTGCCATCTGCCCAAAGTATGGAGCATGGAGGCCCCTGACTGACAGCCCCCACAAATGAGGCATGATGAGGCATGGTCATTCCTCAATTGGGCCTTGGAGGCCACAGTGAACCACCGCCCACTGAGCACATCCCCCACAAGGCTCCTGAAACCCTAGCCTGTGCTGGAGACCAGCCCACAGGATAAGGTGCACCCCCCCACACCACCAGAATAAACACACTTGTCAAACATGTGGGCTGATGGCCATGCAGAAGTAGAGAGAGACCCAGGACACAAAGCTCTATTTCACAAGGGTTTGGATAGAACCCGGGAGAGGCTGGAAAGGCAGGGGTGGAGGAAGGGGCCTCAGGGTCCCTAAGTCGGCATCTCTGCAACCCCCAATCATCCTATCCTCCGAGTGGCTGTGCCCCTCCCCGCCTTCTCCCCTCTCCCTCTCCCCCCACATCACCCCCTGCTCCTTGCCCTGACACCTCTCTCGATGTGACCTCCCCACCTGTGCCAGGTCCCTCTAGGGCCCTCCAGCCACTCTCAATGCAGTCCTGCTCCTCCCTTGACCTTTTTCTTCTCCTTGCCCTACATGGAACCCCTCTTCTCCCAGCCCCAAGACTTCCTGGACCCATTCTGTCACATCCCCACTCCCAGATGGCCCTGGCTCAGGGACAGCACTGCCAGCACCCTACACAGTGCTGACCAGTGCTTCTCAGGGTCCCCCCTTGCCCCGGCTCCCAGCTTGCTGCCTGACCCGCACCCAGGAGCTTCTTCCAGGACTTGATGAGCGACTTGGCCAGTGCGATGACCTCCTCATCGGAGCTCTGCTTCCGCAGGGCGTTGACAGACATGCCGACGCGCGTAGACTGTAAGGCAAGCAGCCTTCTCACAGACCCTCCTCGGCTCCCACAGGGCAGGGGTTGGGACCAGCTTGTGAGGTGGACACCCTTTCCGAGAGCTACTGTCCCATGTGGAACCCAAGAACCTCGACAAGAAACAGGATGGGTTATCCTTGAGTGCCCCTTTGTCTTCCTGAGCAATAGACAAAGGCAGGGATGGGCTCTTCCAGGACAGACACTTGTGCCAACCAAGGCCCAGGGCAGGGGCTAGGAAGCCCTGCTAGGTGCCCAGGAGCTGTCCTGGGCAGGAGGCACGCAGGGCCCTACCTGCAGCAGGTGCAGCGTGATGGGCATGGCCTTCAGCTCCCGCAGCAGGTCCATGGCTCCCTCCTGGAAGGAGAAGGGGGACCTTCATAAATGACTTCAAGGTCTTGGTGGACGATCCCACCTCCTCCTACATATGAGGGGGGGGCACAAAGAGTGACAATTTGGAGACCCACCTGCGGTTAGATGCCCAGGCAGGAGGAGGAGGAGAAGGGTCTTTGCAAACTCAATCCCAGCACTTTGGGTCACTGACCAAACCATGGCCACAGAAAGCACCTTCAAGGACTGCAGCCCCTCTCCAGCAGCAGTGCCACCCCCAGGTGACAGTGTGGGGCCCCAGGGGTACTCACTCCCCTGTCCAGCCTCAGGTCCCTTGCCCAGGTGGACTGGGCAGCTCTCCCTGAGGTGGCCCACCTACCTGCTCAGAGGGGTCAACCCAAGCAAGGTCAGAGTCCCCTGCTGAGGCCAAACCCTCGACTCTCATCACACCCACCCCATACCCAGGTTCAAGTCCCATGGCCTCACCCTTCATCAATCCCTCCAGGCCTTGCCTGAACCCTCAGGCCAGCTGCCTTGCCCACCTTATCTCCTCCCACCCTAGAGCTTTGTTTCTTCAAAGCCCTCTCCCACACCAATGCCAGGCACAAATGGGCCTCTCTCCACTCCAGGCTCAGCTTAACGTTCCCCAAGTGTGCCGAGTTGCTTGCTCCAGGACCTTTGCACCTCCTGCCCCCACTGCCACGGAAATACCTCCCAAATACCTACAGGTTTGTGTTCTCCCTCCTTCCGTTTGTTCAGATGACACCTTCTTGGCAAGACCTCTCCTACTGAAAACCGAAACCACAACCCACGCCAACACCCCCATCCTGCGCCCCGCTTTCCTATCTTCCACAGACGCTTCACTTTTTCACACACTGGTGTTTTAATGAGTGAGTCTCTTCCTTGACATGGAGACAGAAGTAACCTGCCCAGACACCCAAGGTTGCCAGAGCCTCAGGTCTTGCAGCACAGGCCGTAGGAAGGGCTGGGCCTGCTCCTAGCCACCCCCAGCCCCCACCCCACCCACCCTCTGCTCTGCAGCCCCCTCCACATCATCCCCAGCATACTCTGCCCCTCAGGCTGTGCAGAGTCCAGCCTTGAGGTGAGCTCCTCAGGGAAGAAAGATGGCTGTCAGAGCCAAGGACGCAGTGCTGCTCACTGAACATTTTCCCTGAGACACAGCCTTGGGCGGTGTACAGTTTTTTTGTGGGCTCCAGACCAGAGGCATAAACACAATTCCTGACCTCCCAGTCATGGCCCCCAAATCCCCAAAGGGGCCTCATAGGCACCAGAGCCTCTGCTAGCTCACTGCCCACGCCACAGCACCCCCAAACCACTTAGGTGCCTTCCCAGTCCAGAGGGTGGTCGACTCCCCCTCCTCAATCTGCCCTGGAGCTTCTATTTGTGCTGTGGCTATGCTTCCCACCTGGATACACCCTCCCTCCAGCCCTCGTGGGTTTGATGACCCATCTCTGTCCCTGCCTGAGGGGTGTTGTCTCCTTCAAGAGAGGAAGCAGCTTCTTTCTCTGGTCCTCTCTGGACACAACTAAAGATTGTTCCCACACCCTTGCTCTGTGCTGCCCACGGCCTCCCAGGGGTATAAACACAATGTGTGTGTGTGTGTGTGTGGAGGGATGTTGTTTGCTGAATGGATGAATGACTGGGAGCCAGCCACCTCTCTGGCCCCAGTGTAGACTAGACTTCTGTCCAGAACCTGGTCAACAGGGGCCCAGGACAAGCCTGTTTAATCCAAAAAGCCACCCAAAGCACCAGGGCAGGTGGACAGCCCCGCAGTGGTTGCATAGGCATCTCTCAGGCCTGGCCCATGACTGCACCTCCCCACCCCCTACCTAGCGGCTCACAGTCTGCAGGGGGGAACAAGTTGTGTTTATTGAGCCTCTCAGGAAGCCAGCCCGGACCCCTCCTAACATCCTAAAAGCAGGCGCCACCCACTAAGGGTGCTTCCATGTGAGGGTGCGCAGGTTGCCAAAATCTCAAAGCTAAAGAGGGGCTGAAATAGGAACCCCATCTACCTGCTTCCCGTTGGAGACCATGGCACAGACTCCTACAAAGGCTCACTGGGCCACAGGACAACAGAGGCCGGGCAGCATAGTGAGCATAGCTGGCCGGGGGCTCTAGCGCCAAAGCTCCCAGGCCAGGCTCACCAGACCTCCCAACGGTCTTAAGCAAGGGTCTCTACATATCCACCCATTCCCCAGTTGCTGCTGACTGAGTCCTGGCTAAGGAAGGGAAAGAATTTATTAGGGAAACCTGGTTCTTGTAGGGCAGGGACAGATACTGGGGGGTGGGGGGGAAGGAGACCACCCCACCAGGGAAGGCCTCTGGCCTGCTGTGAAGGGGGATGAGGGCCCCAATCCCAGGCCAAACAGAGGTAAGGGAAGCGCTGTAGCTTCAGGAGACAAGGGGGTCCAATCTCACTCCAAACTCTCGCAGGCTGAAAAAGGATGTGAGAAACCTACGGTGGGACAGAGGGCTCTGAGTCGGGATTGGGGGGCCTGTGGAGAGTCCTGGGGGTGAGGGAGAAACTGAGGATGCCCAGGCTGAGGAGGAAGGCAAGGGGGGCGGGACAGCCATTAAGAAGGGTCTGAACTGGCTGGGGAGTCCGAAAGGCCTGAGGGGCGGGACTGAGGAATTCTTCCGCTGGCCGGGCTCCGGTAGGGGTAGGGTGGGGTGGGGGAGTCCGGAGTTAGGGGCGTGAGGAGACGGATCTCAGGTCTGCGGGATCTCAGCCTGGTAGCCGGGGTCTGAGTCCAGAGAGGGCGGCTCCAGGGACAAGGTCCAGGCCCGAGTGCGGCCTCTGCCGTGGGTGCGGGAGTGAAGGGCAGGGCTAGCCCAGGGCAGGGGTTTCGGCCACCGACGGGGGTCTCCCCGCGCCCCGGTAGTCTCTGCTGGGGCGGGGTCTCGTCCTGCCCCTCGGGTGGTCTCCCCGACCCTGAAGGGGGCTCGGCAGGCTCGGCGGGGCGGGGGTCCCGGGGTCCTGGCGGCCCGCGCCCCTCACCGCACTCTTCTTGGTCACCATCTTGTCCAGCCTCCGGGCGATCCGCGCAATCTCCTCTTCTTTGCCCATCATCGATACGGGGGCAGTGCCCCCAGCGCCCCTCGCGCCAGCCTCAGCCTCCGGGCCCGGACCCCTGCCCCGGCCGCCGCCGCCTCCCGCACCCGTCGCAGCCGACGCAGCCCTGCCGCGGGCGGGAGACCCTC
>NC_043711.1:106024518-106034628 GCF_006229205.1 Suricata suricatta | reverse complement strand
CTGACGCGGGCCGTCGGGGGAGGACAACAGGTCCGGAAGACTCACAGTCCCACAAGCCCTCGCGCGAGGCGGTTAGCCGGCGGAGGGCGCTGCGGCAGCGCGAGCCAGAACGTGCGTGGCGGCCCGTGCGCGACCCCGAGGAAGTCTCTCCCCGGTCCTCCGCCTGGGGGCTGCCAGGGGACCGAATACATAGGCCTCATAAAGGCACCTTGGGGTTCGTCCCCTATCTCCACCCGCTTTGAACCCTCCTCTTCCACCTTCTGCTGACCCCGCCCTACCCCCAAGCCAGCGCGGACCCCCTGCGCGTTCTGGCCTGGATTCTGGCTCCTGAGCGTTAGTGCGAGGCGCCTGGAGGTGGGAGGGAGCAGTAGCCGGAGTCAGGGTTTGGAAGAAGCCGGGGCTGGGGTTCGGAAGGTGCCGCGAGACTTGGAGAGGCCGCGTGGGCAAGTCTCCTGCCTCCGGAGTCAGCTACCGGTTGTCAATCCCGGGCTCTGCACTTCAAACCAGTCATTGATCCCTGTGTGCCTCAGTCTTCCCATCTATAAGACGATGTTAATATTGTCTGCCTTAGAGGGCTGCGCTCAGGATGATGTGAGTTGATATACACATATGTGTATGTATATACATATATATATCATGCGTTGAAAACAACAGGTCAGGGGACACAGCGTGAGCAATTCAGTGGTCACCTTTGCTGCTGGAGGTCCCTGGGAGTGGCCACACGGTACTCAGCTGGACGGATGGCCCTGGCAGGGAGAGGGCTGGGGAGGGGTGGAAGGGCAGAGATAGCATCCCCTCCAGATGTCTTCCCCCTTCCTCAGTTTGCTGGACAGGGCACAGCTCTGGGGAGAAGGTACAAGCCGGAGAACTGACGTCTATAGTGTTGTGGGCCCCACAGTCACTGAATTTCAGGCCAAGTAACTGTGAGACCAGGTGCCTGGGTGGCTCAGTCGGCTAATCTGCTGACTCTTGATTTCCGCTCAGGTCATGACCTCAGTGTTGTCAGGTCAAGCCTCAAGCCCCGAGCCTGGCTCCATGATGAGCGTGGAGCCTGCTTGGGATTCTCAGTCTCTCCCTCTTTCTGCCCTTCCCCGCTCGTTTGCATGTGCTATCTCTCTTTCTCAAAAAAATAAATGGTTAAAAAAAAATGTGACTCTAAAGCATGACCTAGGGAGCTGGTTAAGAGTGAAGACCTTTGCTTCTTATAACCCAAGGGTGGGGCTCTGAGGTCTTTGTCCTCTGTCCACAGGGGACAGAAGCACAGAACTGTGCCAGCCAGGGTGGACACTGAGCAGTGGGCACCCAGAAGAGGGCAGGGGCTCAGGAGGCTGGGGGGGAGGGCTGTGTTCCAAGTGTGCAGACGGTGACCCATGACTGGGAGGTGGATGGTGGTCTGGCGTTTGTGCCCAGCTCCTATGACCTTATCCACACTGCTGAGAAGAACAGAAGCAGTCATGGGAGGATAGGGGAAGACAGGGCAGGTCTGGAGGTTGAAGAGGGGGACTTGGTGGGGTGGGAGGAAGAACGGGACAAGGTCTCAACCTGGGACTCCGAGCCCGGCACCCTGTCAGAAAGAAACCATGTGGGAAGGGATCTTCATGTCCTTTTCATTGACCTCTAGTGGAGGCATATTGTCCCTTTGGTTCCAAGTGAGCGATGACCCACATGTCACAGCAGTGCCAGGACTGGCCAAGGCACAGACTGGAGCCACTTCCCTCCATGGCCGTCCTACCAATGCCCCAGCTGGTCACTGCTGCTGGAATCTGCAGCAGTAAAGAAGCCCTTGGGTTTCTGTATTACACGTTTTAGGAAGTATTTTGGTAACTGTGTTTCACTGTAATTGGTTTCCTTTGTAACCCTATGAATTTTACTTTCTGCTCGGGCCCCATGACGTGGCACCAGTGGAGCAGGGGAGGAATTATCAGCTGAGCACTAGGGCCCTTCCCCTAAGCAACCATAGTAGAAATCCTGGACCTCCTGCCTTGGACCCTTTTTCCTCCATTAGAAGCCAGGTGGTCTCCAGCAGAGGGCGGGGCTGCAAGGCTGCAGAGGTGGGGGCCCGAGGCCTGGCCCAGGGTGGAACGGGTGATGGTGAGGAGGACAGAGCAGGCGGGGCTGGGTGGCAGAGGAGGCAGGGTGCTTCCAAGCTGGAGACCTGGAGGCCACAGCCCTTGCCCTATGATAGGAGCCCTGAGCCACGGTGCAGTCCAGGGTATGACCCCATGCTGCATGAGTGCTCAGGAACCAGGTAGGGTGATCCTGCCCCGAGGCCTCGGTGGCCGGGGATGAATGAGCAGTGGCCTCTAGGTGGCAGGAGGGAGCCACAGACCAGCAGGCCAGCCAGCCGTCCACCACCCTGCCCCTAAGGAGGTCCAGTCAATTCTGGCCATAACCGGGAAGCATCCCGAGTGGGGCTGTGCTTGTTCGTGGAGAGATACCCTCACCCGTGGGGGCCACAGGTGGGTCCCACCCTCACTAGGGCAGCACCCACCAACCCCCAAATTCTCAGTATTCCACTTCAGACGTCCCTGGTCACGGGGCCCCTCATGAGTTCATAACCTTTGGAACCTCGCTCAGAATGTTCACAGCCCACCTCACACCCCCTCGTGGACCCTTTCCAACCTCAGGAACTTCCTCCCCCAACAAGCTGCCTGAGCCCCCAGGGCCATCCCAGCACCCTCAGAAATCTGGTCATGGAGGATAGCATCCCCACTGGGGGTCCCTCCTCAGGCCATGGCGGGGGGGGGGGTAATTTATGGAAACCTCGCTGTATCCCTACTAGGGGACTCACCAGGCTGGGGCCTTCCAGACCCTGCCATGACCCCTCTGCATTTCCTGTGGCCGCCCACACTCAGGGGAGCCAGAGCTGCTCACATGTGCACACATTGGCCGTACCCGAGGGCACTCACGCACAGACATTCAGCCACCTTGGACTGTCCATGAGGTGTCTGTCTCCTGAAGACTGTCCAGCCGGGAAAACAAGGCCTCATTCCACCCTTCAGCCCCAGACACCTAATAGTTGCTCAGTAAATAAACGTGTCTTGTGAAGGAAGGAAAATACAGTAGCCCTCGGGGTGGGCAGGAAGAGACCCACACTTACCAGCCACCACCCAGCAAGGGAGTCTCAGAGACAGCCCCCACCCCCACCCCTAGGGAGGGCCAGCTCAGGACTGACCTCTCCTGCTGCTTTGGGCTGAAGGCCTGACCCACGGATCCTAAAACCAAGTGGCGACCTCCCTCCAGGACTCGCAGCCTCTTCTGCTAAAATGGGTTGAAGCAGAGGAGGGGGTGCAGGGGCAGAGAGTTGAGAGCTGAGTCAAGGCAGGTCCGGGCTGGGTTAGCAGACCCTGAGCCATGAAAAGGTAGATGTGTGGGTGGAGGTCCAGCATTCCCGATCAGAGGTTAGAGGTGAAGAGGAATCAGCAAGAAGCAGAGGAGGAACCCCCACGGGATGGAAGATGGCATGCATCCCTTCCCAGACCCACCCTGCCTGCCTTACTCCGGAATGCCCTCCTGGACAATGCACAGGCCCCCTGGAGGTCGGGGTACCCATGATGCCGCCATGGGGCAGCCCCCGGGGAAGAGAGACGCATGGGCCTGCCCTCGGGAGCCCTTCTCTGTGGGCAGCATGGGCCTGCCCTCGGGAGCCCTTCTCTGTGGGCAGCTTGGGCCTGCCCTGGGAGCTCGGGGAGGCACAGCCCTGACAGGGACCTGGGGACACCCCAGCGACACCCACAGGGTCCACTACACACAGCCTGGACCACACCTTTGGCCCAGAGGCCTGCCCCTCCCCCATCCTCAGTCCGGAAACATCGGAAGCTTGGGCCATTTATTTTTCTATTTGTGTCCCCTGCCCCCTGCCCGCCCAAAGCCGGCCATGACCCAAGCAGGTCGCATCCGCGCTTCCTTTCTGGCTGAGGCAGGGGCCTCGGTGGGAAGGCCCAAGCCGCCAAACTCAAATCGAGCCCCACCTCTTGCTTCCCATGGCCACTGGGTGTGGGGGCATCTTGCAGCTCCAGAAGCCCCCACACATTGCCGTCTGCCCTTAGGCAGCTCTCCCCTAGCCTAGGCCGCCAGCTAAACAGACGGAATTTCTGCATCTATTTCATCAGACCCCACAGGCCTCCATGGTGGCCACCACAGGGTCACTGCAGGGCCATGACCCCAGCCAACCCCATCCAGGCTTCCCTTAGATCCCGGCCTCTGAAGTAAGGCAGGGCAGTGACCCGGAGGCTGAGACCCAGCCGGAGCCCCCAGCCCTTGTGCCAGCAGGTATGTCGGCTCTGCCACTGCAGCAGCCCTCTCTCTGGGCCTCAGTCTCACGGTCTGCAGAGTGGGAAGAGCTGCCCACCCAGGGTAGCATCTATAGGAAAGTCCCCAGCCCAGCCCAGAACCTTGGCCCGGGCCCAGCTCCCTCCCCCAGAGGCAGCACTTGGGGGAGGCAGAAGGCATCCCCCAGAGGCCAGCAGCAGCCCTGGCGGCCTGCTCCAGGCTCTAACAATGTGCTTCCCCCACACAATTCCCAGAAACGCAGCCCTCCCTGCCCTGCCAGCCAGCCTGGCGGCCACTCCACCCTCCCTATCCCCAGGGGCCCCAAGCAGGGGTGGGAGGTTGGGGGTGGTCACAGGCCAGGGGTGAAAGGAGAAGGAGTCCCTCCCAGGGTACCAAACCTGGGATCCCTGAGGTCGCTTCTCCCAGAGATCCAGGCACACCAACCCTGCCCTCCTGGAGGGGGACCAAGGAAACTCCTCAGGGACGCAGTTTTCGGCTGAGGAGCGAGGCCTGCTCCCATTCTCTCCTGGTGGTAAGTCTGTCCTTCCTGAGCTGCACAGGCCCATCTCCTCACAGCAGCTAAGCTGAGGCTCTGGAAAACTAAGTCACGTCACACCCCTCCTCTGCTCAAAAAGCTCCTAAGTGACCAACTCTTCTTCGGAGAAAAAAAAACCCCGAGATCCTCCCCACACGGCAGCTAGTCCCTCCCTCTCACTCCCCACTCCCCCGCGGACCAGCACACCTCTCTGCCCCGTGGCCTTTGTACATGCTGTCACTCTGTGTCCCCCCTGTATCCCTTCATCTCCTCCACTCGTCTCCTTCTGGGGTTGGCTCAAAAGTGACCACCGGAGCAACAGGCCAAGAGCCCCCTGACAGCCCCTCCTTCCTCTTTCACATCTGGCAGCACCCTTCTCCACAGCACACATCACAGCCTGGCACCTCATATTCTGACTTGCTTGTGGATTTGTTGGTTGTCTGTCCCTCTCTGCTGGAACAGGAAACCACCTCCCCAGCCCCGGGCCGGGCCCTGGGTCTGTTGGCCACATCTTGTAGAACAGAGTTGGGTTCGTAGCAGGCCAGCAAAAACGAATGAATGAAGGCATGAATGAATGATTCCTGCCCTTGAGAGAAAAAGGGTGGGTGGTCCCCAAGAACACAGACCTGCCCCCCCCAGGCTGCTTGGCAGCCCCAACCGGTTGGGCCATCAAAGCCACTTGTCAGCAAAGCGAGGGCAGCAGCAGAAAAGAAACATCGCTGCAGGGCCCACTGGGGGCTCTGCTCTTTGTCTCCACCAGTCCCAGGGCAGCTGAGGACTGTCACCAGAGCCTGGCAGGAGAGAGGCCAAGCCAGCCGAGGGCAGGGAGGTCAGGGTGAGCACTGTGCAGGATACCCACAGCCCCCCTCCCCATGCAGGACACACAGACAGCCCGACCTTGGCTCCTCCAAGAGCCCCTGAGCAGGGGTGGGGGGAGCAGGACACAAGTCCTGTAGGGCTAGGACACCTGCAGCCTCAGCCCCAGGACACCCTGATATGAACAGACAGCCATGCCAGCAGCTGCCCCGTGCCCACATTGGGGGCATGGGGGGAAGAGTGGGACAGAAGCTCCAGGCCTGGCCCGCCGGACGACCGGACAGACAGAGTGTCTGGCGCCTGCTCAGCCAGCCTGGCCCTCGGCTCCCTCCTCACAGCTGCGGCCTTCCTTCCTGAGCTGGCGTTTCCTGGCTCCTCCCTGCTGTTGCCACGGAAACCTAGAGCCTGGTTCCCATGGAGCCCCTGCTGAGCCTGAGTGGGGCCCACACGGCTCGCAGAAACCCCCAGGACGCACATGGCCACACAATGCCCCCCAGGGCTCACACAGCCCAACACCCCAACTCAGCTAGCACGACGCCCCAGCCTGGGCATCTCCAACATCTATGGAAGTCACTCCTCCCACGTGAGACCGAAGGCTGGTCCGTCGCCCTTGAGACACCCACAAGGCCCCGTGCCCCTCAACCCAGAGAAGCCCTCCAGCTGCTCAGCCCTGCTAGCCACTCAGGGGCAGACCCTCACCAAGCACCTGGAGGGCCCAGAGTGACACC
Organism: Suricata suricatta; assembly: GCF_006229205.1. NCBI lineage: Eukaryota > Metazoa > Chordata > Mammalia > Carnivora > Herpestidae > Suricata > Suricata suricatta. The sequence continues at coordinate 106,028,277 of NC_043711.1, read as the reverse complement.
ACCACGTCCACCCCCTCTGATCATCCAAAAGGCTCAAGACCTTCAGCCAGTCTGACACCCCCAAGAGCACAGGGACACTCTCGTTCCCACCGCACCGGTGCTGCCTGGGGACTCAGGTCCACAGGACGGTGGCGAATTGCCCACTGCTGCCAAGCCCTACCCTCTGGATAGCTGCCGCCTGTGAGCTTGAGCGCCCAGGCCTGCTCCCTCACACCCACCCCACCCACCTTTTCCCAGGAGCAAGGCCCAAATTTCAGAAGCCCAGTGGCTCTGTGCACAGCGGGCCCAGCATCCTAGGGCTGAGAGCAAGAAGGCACAGGGTGGGGCAAGCCAGCTGTCCTCAGGCATGAGCTCTGGTGTCCACCTGAACCAGGCTCGTCGCTGGACGAGGGACCCCCATACACATGCATGTGCCCACTTGGTACTAGGCCATTGGGCAGGCTCCTCAGAAGCCCTGTACCCTGCACAGAGGTTGAAGCCGATTCTGCACCTTGTCTACCCCCAACCCCCCACGCTCCCCCCCACCTCCGGCCCCCCCACCCCACCCCCAAGCAGACGAAAGGAGGAACACCAGGACGAGGGCCAGACCCAGAGCCCTGGTCTCAACAACCACAAGGTGGAATCTGAACTGAGCAGCCTGGCTGCAAAGTCAAGGTCTCTGAAGACAAAAGAGTCCCTTCCACCTGGACCTGTGTCTGACAGGGACCCCCACCCCCACCCTCCAAGAGAGGGAGGGTCTGGCCCCAAGGGACTCGGTAATTGGTCCCAGCCTCCCTGCTCCTGCAGCAGCCAGGACTGGGTGGGTGGGAGCCTGTGATGTCTGTGCCCCGGGCAGCGCCTGGGAGGTCTGCCACTCCCAGAGCCCAGCCAGCCCCCCAGCCAGCATGGAGGGGGACTGCCCAACATTCTCTGCAGGCTTCACCCAGAGCCTGGGGTTCTGATCCTGGCTGAGAGAGGAAGTGGGGGAGGGCCATGTCCACTCCGCACTCAGGCCAGCCCCACACTGGCAGAGAAAGCTTGCCCCTCTATTCCACCTTTCTGTCTGAGGAGTGGGGGGCTGCAGACAAGGCCCCCACAAGGGACAGCAGCAGCCAACCTGGGCCAGGTCGGACAGAGATGGGTTCCAGAGGGGCAGGAATGTTCCAGACTCACAAATCACCCCCGCTTCAGATAGAGCTGGGGCCACTCCATAGAAGTCTTAGGGACCCCTCCCTTGGTAGGTGTTGAGAGTGAGGACTCCACTGAATGGGACCCCTATTTCACACCCTGTGGGACCCCAAGTCACAGCAGAGTCCAGCCTCTGTCTGTCTCCTAAGGCCTTGGGAAGACTCCAACACTAGGACCTACCTCACTCCACACTCAGGCAGACAGACACACAGACCTTCACCATCACGCAGACACACAGAGACCACACACAAACGAACAAACACACACATCTGATGCCCCTCCTCCCAGAACAGCTGACCACACCCATGCAGCCCTTGTATAGCCCTGGGGGAGTCCCCCAGCCCTGTGCCTCCGAGGTCAGGGCCAATCCGACAGCGGTCCCCCCCCCCCCACCTCTGCCACTGTCTTCCCGTCTGGACAATGGGCCAGAGCCACGGTCCTCACCCCTGCCAGGCAGCACACATCCAAAGAGTTAGGGAGTGCCCCAAGAGGCTCTCCTCTTGCCCTGCCCAGCCCCAGCCCACAGGACACGACAGCTGGACCCCTGAGTAGCACGACTCTGCCAAAAGGGAGGGTCCTCCGCTGCTGCCAGCCTAGGGGCTGGGCGACTGCGTTGGTGGGGTGATGCCAGATGCTGCCCACATCCGCTTCTGGAGTAGCTTGGTCAAATCTGGGCTTTCAGGAGCTGCAGAGGGCACTGAAAATCCATCCCAATGGGAGGGGGCTGCAATGGAGGACCCTACAGGCCCCCTTCCTGAGCCCTAGTGACTATCAGCTCAGACTAGCTGCTGCCCAGGCTAACCCAGGCCTTGGGAACCCCAGACCACACCCAGAAGGGTAACGGTAGTCTCTGCCCCGTGCTGGCTCCTTGGACCCATTCTCCAACCTAGAGTCGTCTCACATATCTCTCCCCTCCCTGCGCAGGAGGCCCAGTCCACCCGCTTACACTGGTCGAACGGGAACTGGCCCTGTTAGGAGAGGCCTGTGTGTCTGTCCACCCCAGTGCCCCCATTCTTTCCTGCTAATCTTCCCCCTAAACCCAGAGAACCCCTGTCCTGGTGCCCTGACTGCTCCCAGTACAGCAGCACAGGCTGCACGCTGTGACCTAAGTTCTGGGGCCTGGGACATCTGGAAAGCAGTCTGAGACCCACGGTGCTTTACTCCTCCAGCCAACGGACTAGACCCTACATGACAGAACCCGATGAGGAGACTGAGGAGGCAGGATGGACATCCAACAGCCCTCAGGTTGAGGGAACCCAAACCACGAGGGACACTGGGGGCAGCTCAGGAGCAGCCGGTGGGGGGAAGCCATCCCACTTACAAGCACTGCCTATGCGCCCTAGCTCTGGGCCTATAAGTTGAGAGCCTCTAGCCACACAAGCCCAGGGTCACTGACCCCCGTGGCCACTCGCCATGGGGCTCCCAGCACCGGGAGTGGAGCCTCCTTCCAGGGAAGGAGGGCTGCAGAGCTCCCAGGCCACAAATAGTCCTGCAGGAGGGAAAACTTAGACCCCACCCAGGGCCGCAGCCAGCCCACAGGAGGACTCCCCTCAGCAGGAGGAAAGCAGCCCCAGCGGAGACCCCTCAGACTCCTCAGCTCCTGGAGCCCAGGTCCCCTCCTGGACTGCCAGGAGACTGGACACTCCTCTGGAAGCCCTCCCAGGGGTTCCTGATGTCCCAGGGGAGAGGCTCCGCCTTTCCCCTCCACCTGCCCCAGCCCTGGATCCAGCTCCACTCTAATGTGGCAGCGGTGGCCTGAGCTGGGCAGGGCAATCAGTTACTACTGGTCCCACCGCCTGACCCCAACGGGCCCTGGTGGGAGGAGGAACAAGGCCTTAGGCTCCGCGCCTTCCCTGGGGGCTCCTCTCCAAAGGGCTCCCTCTGGGAAGGGTCCAGGGCATCTACTGCTGAGGGTTGCCCCGTTTGGAGTGGATATGGGAGTGATAGAGGGGACACGAACACCATCTCTTTTAACTCCATGGACGGACAGGAGGGGCTCGAAGCCCCCAGTAATGAAACCTCCACATGTGTGTGGAGGGGTGGGGGACCTGATGCCCTGGGGTTATCCAGAATACCATCTCCCAAGACACAAGGCTCTTTTCCCTAAGTGCCCGGTACTTTCGAGCTAGACCCCAGGAAGGGGTCCCAAGACCATGGGGTTAAAAAATGACCCACTCACGGAGGGATGGGGGTGGGCAGCCATTCTCCCCCAACTACTGTCTGGGGGTCTGACTCCGTGGGTGGGGACGGCAGCTCGTCCCTGAAAGTCCGACAGCTCCCGTGAGGACGCCCCTTCCCGACTCCAGCCCCCATCAGCGGCCCGTTCCCACTGAGAGGTGGGGAGGGGGGGGGAGGCTGTCCCTCCTCCAGAGCGGTGCGGGGGCAGGCGCGCGGAGGAGGCTGCGGTGGAATCCGGCGGGCCGGAGAAGAAAGGGAGCCCCGGGGGAGGGGGCGGCCCCAGCGCGCCCCGCCCCGCCCGTCCCGCCGCCTATTGGCCCCGCGCCGCTATATCTGGCCGTCCCCCGGGCCGGAGGCCACCGCCGTCCCCGCCGAAGTCCGCCCTACCCTCCGCGCCCGACCCCCGAAGTGCCG
>NC_043711.1:105961981-106024418 GCF_006229205.1 Suricata suricatta | reverse complement strand
ACTACGGCGCCCTGGCCGCGCCGGGCCCGGGCCCGTACCCCGGCCCGCTGTCGCCGCCTCCCGAGGCCCCCCCGCCGGAGGGCGCCGAGACGCTGGGGCCCAACGCCGACCTGTGGGCCGACGTGGACCTCACCGAGTTCGACCAGTACCTCAACTGCGGCCGGACTCGTCCCGACGCGGCCGGGCTCCCGTACCACGTGGCGCTGGCCAAGCTGGGTCCCCGAGCCATGTCCTGCCCCGAGGAGAGCAGCCTGATCGCGGCGCTGTCCGACGCCAGTAGCGCGGTCTACTACAGCGCCTGCATCTCCGGCTGAGGGGCCGGCGGGTCCCCGGGGCGCGCGGCGTGTCCTCCCGCGGCCACCGCACCGCCGCGCGCTCCCGCCCTCTCTCTCTTCCGAGGCGCCGTTTCGGCTACTCCGGTCCCGGGCGCCCAGCGAGGGTGTTTCCTACATGTCCTGGGGCCTTTCCGGGAAGCCCAGGCCTCGCACCTGTTGGCTGGCCCTGCTAGGGTTAAGTTTCTGAAGCGTCTAATTCTTTCCTTACAGTGTATTTTCTAGAATCAGGCTGTATTTTTCGCTTTGCCTTTTATATACGTAATACGACATATTTAATTTTTAATTAAACTTTTAAACTTTGTCTTCCAAGGGGTTTCACTGATCAAAAGCACCAATGTAGCAAGGCTTCGTAAATATGAGGAATACCAATGTTTGTTTGCTTTAAAGGAGGTGCAGGATTGGGGTCCCCACCCCCACTCCCGGGCCAGGCGAGGCCACAATAAAGTGACTCGCTCTTTCCTCTGCGCACCCGAGGCTATGGTTTGTTGGGGGAAGGGAGAATGGCACACCCAAGGACCCTGGACGTGCGTTTCCCCAGACAGCCTCCAGGGAGACTGCCCCCAGCTTGGACCCCAAAATACCTACTTCTCCATCCTTCCAAAATGCTCCCCCAGACAGAGTTGGTGGGAGGCGGGAGGTGTGGGCACCCCCCCCCAGCCTTCCGTTCCCCTCCTGTCCCAACCCCCTATTTTAACTCAAGCATAATAGAGGTGGCCCAGCCCCCACACCTCCACCTATGTTTCATTATCCTCCGCTCTTTGAAACTTTCATCAAAATAAATAAATTAAATTAAAAATAAATACATAAATAAAACTTCCTTCACGCCCAGGGACTACTGCTCAGGACTGTGCTCCTCTCCAAAGGAGGCTGGCAGGGTGGACACCTATATGCCCAGCCCGATCCCCAGGGCTCTGTCTGTCATTCTTAAACTAGTGTCCCCAGAACAGGCAGCACCACGACACACCCCCGTGCTGTTTCCCAGTGACAAGTCAAAAACCCGAGCAGGGAGGCACAGGCCCTGACTCTGGAGCTTTCACACCAGCCCTTTCCCCATCCCAACAGAACTGGGCACCCTATTTCCATACTTCCTGGTTCCCTAGTCTCTTTCTGATGCCCCCTCACCGAAGAGCTGATGTGGAAAAGTCACTCCCAACTCAGTCTCCCGTGCATCTGTGAGCCGTCTGGGTTCTGTATGGTGCTGAGTGCAGGTGGACCTGAATCTCACTGCACATGTGTGAGCCCGAGTGTGCATGCGTGTGTGTGCATGGGAGGCTCTGAGCATGGGTGTGATGCTGTGACATTGTGACCGTGTGACTGTATGTACCCATCCGTGCTGGCTGTGTCTGTGTGCACATTGTGCAATAAGCCTGGGGCTGGGATGTTCATGTGTCTGGGTGTAAACCTGGGTGTCCACACATGTGGGTCTGCTGCCTGAGTGTGTGGTGAGGCAAACGGCACAGGGCTGTTTCTATTGGTATCCTGCTTCTCAGAGGCAGATGACATCACCTCTCTATTAAATGTCATGGGCCCCCTATCCCCACCTCATCAGCACCAAGGCCCAAAAACTCAGACAATGAGACAGAGATCTAAAGGAACAGAGGCAGACTGGCCAAAGAGGACAGGAGATGGACTCAAGTGGAAAGAGACACCTGGTGGGAGGAGGGTCAGAAATAGCCCACAAGACAAGGACACCATCTGCTCCCTCCAAATGTACACAAGTATGGTGCATGGCAGGGTTGCTGAGGCACAGGGGAAAAGGGTGGTCCAGTGCAGCCACGTTTGTCAAGGGTTTGGAGTGGGAGTGCTTGGAGGCCCCAATGCTGAGTCCTAGACTCATGCATGGAGACAAGCACATGACCCTAGAGTGTGGTCACCAACTCTCAGGGTCCACCAGCTCCTGGTCTGCTTGCTCTGTGCCTGCCCCCTGGTGGGAGGATGGGGGACCCACCTCCTAGAGCCCTAGGTCAGCTGGATAGAAGAGTGCCCCACTGTGGGGACCCATAGCAGGCAGAGTCCAGGAGCCCCTGCACTAGGTGGGGACCCTCCCATCCCCTCGCTCCGCCCACTGGCCCGGGCAGGTAGGAGGGAGGTTGCCGGAAGCTGTCCGAACGGCCCTCTCAGCCCCTTCCTGGGCTGAGGCCCTGTCCATCGCCCCACCGGGCCCCGCCCCAGAGACACCCATGGACACGCACAGAAGAAGATGCCAGACTAGCAGACACAGTCGGCTGCGTCCTTCTTTCCTGTTTTCCGGCACAGGCTGGAGCAATATGGAGCAATGCTCTCCGATCCTCCATTCTGGGCTCCTCGCCCCACCCTTATCCCACCCAGAAGGCCCCTTGAGGTCAGTAGGATGGGGAGCCACAAGGGTGCATTGGGGGGCTGGGAACAGCACACACCATTGCCCCGGTAGGGAGAAGGCAGAGCAGCTGGACCCCTAGAAACCCCTCCCACGGTGGCAAGGCAGGCGGCCAGTGGGGGGCCCCAATTTGGAGCCAGTCCCCACCGCCAGGGGCTGAGGGAGTCCAGGAGCAGGATCCGGAATAAGGACAGGAGAGGGCCTCCCACAGAGAGCAGCTGTTTCCAATAGCAGCTCCTCAGCCATTGCCCTCAGTGGTGGGCTAGATCAGGAGGGTGGGGAGGGGTCTCTTCAAAGGACCCTGTGCTCAGGGCCCTGCCTGGGGAGCTATCCAAGGGGTCTGTCTCTGCCCTTCCTGGAGGGAACAGCTGTCTCTGGCAGAACCACAGCAACAGCACCCCCAAGCCCCGGACTGGGTGGCTCCAGCCCTGGGTCAGGTTTCCAACCAGTTCCCCTCCTGGCTCCACCCACCTGCTTCCCCAAGGGTCAGAAAAGGGAAGTCCCCGCCCCCAGCTCCCGCTGAGTCAGGCTGACCAGGAACAGACCCTGGTGGCCTAGCTCCTGGCAGGGAGTTCTAGCAGCCCTGCCTGGCACTAGCCACAGCTCCCACACCCGGGACTCAGCCGGGCCCTGGAGAGACCTGGGCCAGGGTGTGGAACCTTCTCCAGCAAGGAGCCTAGGGGAGGAGGATCAGGGAGGGTGGGGCTGGGGGTAGATCAGGGCACCCTCTCCCTCTCTGGTCATCCCCTGGACACCCTTGGGAACACCACACACACAACTAGCCACATAGCCTACCAGGAGATACGCCAGGGCCAAGGCTGCGCTCATTCATATATCCGATCCCAACAAGGCCATGATGGGCAGGCAAGGACGGACCTAAGTCACCCTCCACTCAGCTGGACAAATGCTCTTGGCAACGCAAGCACTCAGCCCACATTCTACAAGACCTACATAGGTTTGCTGGCAGCTAAGTCAGTGGTTTTAGCGCATTCCCAGGACTGGGCAGCCACCGCGCCTCATTTTAGTGTTTCCCCACCTCTTCAGAAAGAACCCCTCACTGTTAGCAGTGACTTCCCAGCCCCCAGGGAACATCATCTACTTTCTGTGTCTGTGGGTTTGCCTGTTCTGGACATTTCACGTAAATGGAATCGTACAATAAGTGGATTTTGAGGCTGGCTGTCTTTGTTCACTGTGCATGACCTTTTCAGAGTTCTTCCGTTTGTGGTGTATGAACTTCATTCCTTTGTAAGACTGAGGACTATTCCACTGTGTGACTGGACCACATTTTATTTATCTGTTCACCAACCAATGGACATTTGGATTGTTTCCATGCGTTCCAGTTGTGAATAATGCCGCAGTGAACACTCGTGTACAAAGGTTTTGCGTGGCGTGCATGTTCATTAAAAGTACATAGATGTATATCTCTAATGACCGTCTGAGCAAGTAGATTAAGTATATGAGAGGCACATGCTAGAGAAGATGCCAGTCCAAGGTTCAGCCTTCACCCAGCCTACCCCCCACTCCTGCCCCACGCTGGGGAGGGACCCTCCGATCAGGTGTGTGGGAGCTGTGTGGGAGCTGTGTGGGAGCTCCTGGCCCAGGACCTAGAAGGACAGCGCTGTGAACGCCAAGGTTCCTCCTCTTTGCGTTTCCATCCATAACGCTTCTTGGGCTCCCTCCGCACCTCTTGGCCCTCAGGGAAGCCAGGCAGGGTCCCATGGGTGCAGGCTCCGCATGGTGGGGGCTCCCCGCCCACCCCCATGTTTTCTGCAGTCGCACTTTGTCCTCCACGACCCAGTCCTGTCTCTGCGATCCTACCTCTGTGTTCCACGACCCTGTCCCCGAGCCTCATTACCCAACCTGTGCCCCACGATCCCGTCCCCATGCCCCACGGCCCACCCATGGGCGCCATGACCCCGCCCCGTACCCTATGACCCCGCCCCGTATCCCACGCTCCTGCCAGCCTGCGCACCGAGAAAACAGGAAGGGGCGCGCAGCGGCGGCGCTGGGAGGAAGTGCAGGAAGTGGCCGCCGGGTGCGGCGCTTATCTTGGGCCACAGCCGGGACCCCTGGCCTCACGCCCCGGCACAGGCCCGGCAGGGGACACAGGGCGCGACCAGAGGACAGGGCCTGCTCACCTGGCGGGGAGCCCCGGCTCCCTCACCCCCAAGATACAAAGGTCACAACTGGGCTGTGGAGGGAGGCAACACGACTTGTGACAGGACTTAACTGAGCCAGGCTGTGGCCCCCACAGAGGTGAGCCCAGATCCCATCAAGACACAGCCTGGGGCACCTGGGTGGCTCAGTGGGAAGATCATTCTACTCTCAACCTCAGGGCTGTGAGTTTGAGCCCCACGTTTGGGTGCAGAGAGCACTAAAAAAGATAAACATAAACACACCACACAGAGGTGACCCAGGGGCCAGTATCCAACCCCAGGCTGACCCACCTCCCCCACAGTACATGCCCCCCAAGGTCCTGACCTTCCCACCCCCCCCCACCCGCCCTAAAACAGGGCTCATTTCCCCTAGCAAGAGTGGGTTCCCTGCTGGTTCCTCAGGAGGGAGGCTCTGAAGGTGGGGGTTAGTTGGGGTTAGGGAGGATGATGGTTATTGTTTGCTCCTGTGTTTACAAAGCTGGGTCTTTTCCTAGGGAGGGGACAGGATGGGGGCTGTCCCTGGGAGCCCCCCAGGGTCCTGCAGGCCACTGGCAGGGACAATGGGTTGCAGCACCTGGCACCGCCCCCCACCCCTGACCCTCCCGGAGTATGTGCTTTGCTTCCTGGAGCAGAGGACCTTGTTTGTTCCCACACCAACCACAGATGGGTCAGGCGGCCTCCTTGCACACCTGCAGGCTAGGGGACCACACGCTCAGACTCACATACAAGGGCCAAGTGCCAGGCGAGACCCTTCAGGTCTGGGTGCAGGTGTTTCCTCCCAGGCCGAGTGTGGCCCCGTGCCTTCTCAGCACCCAGCGCCAGATGCAGGGGCTGGCTAACTCACATCCTGCCCCACAGCCATGGCTCCATGGAACCAGAGCTGCATCTGTCCAGGGTCCGGGCATGGCAGACACTCATCTTTCCCACCACCTCCCCTTGCTCAGTCAGGTTGCACTGGTAAGGGAGGGGTCGTGGCAGGAGGTGCTGGGCAGGGCAGAGGCAATCTGTAGCCCTCAGGAGGGTCACACTGGACTGGTGTGGCTCTGCTTGGAAAGCAGCAGAGGTGGGAAGCAGGGGTGGGGAGAGAGGAGTGTGTGGGTGGGGGTGGGAAACACACAAGTGGCAAAATCGGATTAACTTCTTGGTTTTCAAATCCAGAGACTAGTTTGCCAGTCGCCCGTGTTCCAGATGTTCTTTCAAAGGCTCCCAGTCTGGGGAGGCCGTGGGACACAGGGGACCCTTCAAAGTCAACCAGCTGCCCCTCCTTTTGGTGCTGCACATGGGGGGTCTGGCTCCCTGGCTTCAGAGAGTTATGAAACCCTGGCCAGTGCCCTGCAGCCCCATCTACCACCCTGGCACAGTCCCTCCTTCTGGGACACAGCCCCCACTTCCCTGGAAGCAGCTGAGAAGGAACGTGTATGGACGGGACGCCACTGGGTGCAGGCCCCAACCTGACCATGCACGTGCCCCCAAAACCAGTGTTGTTGTTGTTGTTTTTTACAGGGGAAGAACCAGGCTCAGGCCACAGCAAGGAGGGCAGGACATGCCAGCCTTGCGGATGCAAGTGCAAAGACACGCAGGAGAGGCCTACGGCTCTGTCCCTGGTTGAGCACCCCTCTGTCTTTGCTGGTTCTGGTCAGTTCCAGCCAGCAGTTACTGAGCAGCTTGGCCTATGGTGAACAAGCCACAGAGGGGGCGCTGGTGCTAACATGAAAACGAACATCTTGGGGTTTGAGCAGGGCATCCCTGGCTCTCCTTCTGGTCTGTGCCTTGGCAGGTCGCTGTGGCTCTACACAGGTCCTGAGACCTGGTCTGGTTGGGATGTCCCCACGCTGGACTAGTGAACTTTGTCCCAGAAGCCCAACTTGCTGCCATCCTTTGTGAGGAAAGACACAACAGTGTGTTGAATGATGGCCCCAAGAAAGAACTCCCAGGTTTTGGGAGGTGGATTCTTATTTAGGAAAAAGCGTCTTGGCAGATACAACTAAGGATCTGGAGATGAAATCAGTCTTGGTTACCCAGGCAGCCCTTAGCCCAGGGCAAAGATCCTTGTAAGAAAGAGAAGGCCATGTGAAGAAGGCAGCGGGCTGGAGTGATGTGGCCACCAGAACACCTGGAGCCTCCGGAGGCTGCAAGAAGCCTGGATGGATTGGTCCTGGGAGGGAGATCAGCCCTACAACAACCCGATCTCAAGCCTGCGATAATGATCTTGGACTTCTGGTCTCCAGAACTGTAGGGGAAGAAAGTTCTATTGTGTTAAGCTGAACAGTCTGTGTTAATTTGTTACAGAGGCCATGGGGAGCCCATGCAGATGGTGTCTGAGACACGGGGACCAGGCCCAGGTGCCCGCGCCCATGATGCTGGGCTGCTGTCGGGGTGTTGGCAGAGGGAAGGCCAGGAAGGATGTTCAGGGCCTCTGCCCAACATGGGGGCCACGCGTTCTGTCTGAGGTCTCAAGAGCAGGGGCAGAGGGCGGACAGGGTGGGGTGGGGGCTCACGCTGAGAACAACTTGGGTTCTGCTAGCTCAGGCCACAGGCCTCCAGTCTCTGACCCAAGGTGCTAACTCTGCCAGGATAGACCAGAGTTAGACTCCAGGAGGGCCACCTGAAAGTGGGGAGCTCTGCCAGGCCAGGGGAGGGCAGGGGACTGGACCCATGCCCAGACTTGCACGCACACACACCTGTGTGCATATCCTCATAGGCAACCCCTCAGCACCCGTGTACATGCTCACACACATACACACACTACCAGACGGGCTCTGGCAGGAGCCTCCAGGGAGGAAGAGTGGGGTCAGGGTGCAAGAGCACCTTGCCCATCCACGTAGTCATGGTCCAGGACTCAGAGGTCATGTCCCCAAAACTCTGAGGTTTCTGCTCCCCCTCCTACCTGCCCCCTCCACCCAGGACAGCCTGCCTGCTCTCCGCAGGAGAAAGCGGGTGCTGTGGGTGGGCCACCGCCCTGACAGATCAGTGGAATGCAGTCCCTCACTGTAGGCGGCCCCCGCACCCCCACAACGGGGGCCCCAGGGCAGCTGCACATTATGGCCTGCACACAGGGCACACATGGGGTGGAACCATGCTCAAGGCCAAGGTCTCTTCTTCGCAGCTCTTACACTTCCTGGCCGTGCGATTTGGGACAAGACCTGCAGCCTCCCAGTGCCCCAGTGTCCTCATCTATGAAGCAGGGACACAACAGTTCCTACTGCACATGTACAGTGGGGTTCTGGGTCAGGGTCCAGTTCTTCTTCTGTGCTAATGCTGACTGCCCCGCGATGAAGGCCTCTCTGCATCCCCTCCTCGTCTGCCCTGCCAGGGTGCCCCCGAGGCGAGGCGTGCTCTGGTGCCTCCTTGGTCCATCCACCTGTCAGAAAGGAGTATGTGAGGTGCTGAGTCCAACAGGCATCCTTGTTGGCCAGGTGCTCTGCTGCCCTACTTTCCCCACTCCTCCACAGGCTGTGACTGGGGCAGGGGTCACGGACACCCGGGTCTATGCAGCTGCGGGCAGGGACCCTCACCCCACCAAGCAAACATATGGTCTCAGAGCACAAGGCAGTGGGTTCCCTGACCAGCCTGTCCAGGCCCACAGAGGGGGCTGTGGCCACCCCTCCCAGGGCCGCAGGAAATGGCCTGGCCCCACTTGCAGCCAGGGCCAGCGACTCTGGCTTCCCTTCAGGCTCGTTTCCTTTATCCGGTTGTTTTGCTCTGAATTCACAAAGCTCAGCCTTCCCTTCCCCTCCATTTCCACCCCTTCCCCCATTCCAGAGTGGAGCAGGACGGATACCGGACATTTCTGGGCCGATGGAGCCCCTCCTCACCCCGCCCCCCAAGCCTAGAGCCGTCCACTGAGAGGGGAGTGCCGTCCAGCGTCCCCACTCGCCCCCTGCTGCCCGAGGCTGGGAGCGCAGCTAGCAGAGGGGCTCGCTCCCAAGCGGCCTGTGGCCCCCCCCCCCCCCCCCCCCCCCCCCCCCCCCCCCCCCCCCCCGCACCCTCGCCCTGCTGGCACAGACGCAGGGGCGGCGGGCCCCACCACCAGCAGGCGAAGGGAAGAAGACCAGACCGCAGCACCAGCAGTTTATTGAGTCCTGGCTTGGCGTCTGGAGTATGTCCAGGTCCAGGGCCCTCCAAGGAGCACGGGCCACCACAGGGAGTGGCCTGGACTCAGCAGTAAGCCAACAAGAGGGAGACAAGGCGGTTGTCACCAAAAGAAGCTGGTTCCCAGGCCCCGCGGCCCCCACCGGCTCTTCTCTGGCCCGCGCAGGACGCGCTAGGAGCCCTCCGTGGCGGCTGCACGCAGCGCGAAGAGCTTCTCCCAGCAGGTGGCGATGGTGTCCAGGAGGCGCAGGAGGAGCCGCCTCCGGCTACGGCTGCGGCGACGCCGGGGAGGGTGCCTCTTGGGCCGCCGCCTCCGCTGTCAGGGGCGGGAAGGTGAGCGAGTGCCCGGGTTCCTGCACGCGCCCCTCCCCCTCCCAGGTGGGGACACCATGGGGCCGTGGGAGGCTCAGGGGGCCTGGGCAAGGGGAGGGACCCGGGTCTGGCCCCACACACCTGGCGCAGCGTCCAGCAGTGGCGCCGCATCAGTGCTTCAGTGCGCAGGGCCACAGCCCACGAGGCCTTCTCCAGTGCCCCTCGGCGGCGGCCCCGGGCTACTACCCTGCGCAGGGTCCGACCCAGGGACGCAATGGACAGCAGGATATCGTGCTCCTGGGAAAGGAGGGGAGGAAACTGGGGGCTGGGGGAAGACTTTATGGGGAGGAGGCCCCAGAGGGGAGCAGAGAGAGTCTTCCCCATACCTTCTGGGCACTGCAGGAAGCTCCCGCCGGATCCCGCCATCCAAGGGCTGCCACTCCGGTCAAGTTTTTCTGGATGAAATGGAGGTGTTGGGAGCCTGGCCCAGACCGACCCGCCCCTGGCCCAACCTGTCTCACAGCGGCCTGCAGGTCCTCAAAGATGACCACACGGTAGTGGCGGAGCACGTCAGGGACGCTGCAGGTGCGGAGCCCTGCCTGGCCCGGTGCAAGCCCCAGCAGAGCCAGCAGGAGCGCCCAGAGTGCAGGCTTGAGAGGCACCTGGAAAGGACACTGGGTCAGGGTGGGGTGCCCAGGCCAGCAGAGGAGACCTCCCCTACAGCCACCCCTCAGGCGATTTGCTCTGGACAGCCCCTACCACAGCCACTAGGGATTCTCTGAACTGTACACTGTGGCATTCATAACCCAGGCATGGGTAGGCATGGGTCTAGCAGGACAAATCCCTGACTTGTTTCAAGTCTGAGGGAAGAATAGACGTTAAGTCTGCAAACCAGACATCGAGATCCTCGATGCAGAGATTGGCAGGCTGAAGGATGGGGGAGTGGGGCAGGGGGAGGTTCGGAAGACAGGCCCACTAGCCCCAAGGGGCCAGGAAGGAGACAGGGCTCCAGAGGCAGGAACACCCAGTGCTCTGCATGGGAGCAAGGAGCCGAGAGCCCAGAAGACTGGAGGGCAGGGCTGACCCAGGTCGAGGGGTCCAGCAGGAAACACTACCTGCCAGTATAGCCACACCCTTGGCCATGACCGAACTCATCCCCACACCTCCCAGACATCACCCTCCACCGGAGAGCCTGGCCCTGTTGCCCAGAACACTGCTCACCTCTGGGTCCCCAGAGCAGGGGTAGAACTGACCTGCTCCCACAGCCATGGGAAATGGGGTACCCATGCACCTCCAGCCCAGCCAGGACAGGGGTGAGGGCTCAGAGCTCAAGGCCACGCCCCTCCAAGGGGAAGGAAGTCTTGGGGAAACCCCCAGAGGCAAGGGAGAAAGGGGCCACATTGTGCCCCACCAGACATCCCTTTCACGAATTCCCCCCTCCAGAAGGAACTAGCTTGGGGAGAAGCCCACCACCACCCTCCCCCTAGAAGCCCAAACATCAAAGAGAAAGACCAGCTAGTTCCCAGGCCCCAGGCCCCAGACCCACCCTCAGGCCCCCAGGCTGGAGTCAAACAGTGACTGGAAAATTAATCATGTGAACCCAGCGAGACGCAGGACTCGACTCGGCTTCCCAGCCCTGGGAGGGGAGCCTGACCAAGCCGGAGACCTGGGGTGCAGCACTGGCAGGAGGGGCAGATGCATTTAGCTGTGGCCCCTCCTCAAATCTGCCCCCAGGCATGCTGGGGGGGGGGGTCAGAGGTCACAGCAAGAACAAGAGCTGTGGGTGCCCAGGTCTAGGAAGGCCTGCCCCTCTCCCACTCCAGGGGCCCAAGGCTGAGGCCAGCCCAGCCAGTGAGAACAGGGAAGCCCTGGCACCTACCTGCACGTTGACCTGGACTGCCCGGCAGACCCCCTGCCTTCCTCCCACCCCCAACCCCCACTGCCAGGAAGGACAGACAAGAGCACCCAGAGCCAGGCCCTCCCGACCAAGGTGATGGGAACCAAGGGAGGTTTCCCACTCGAGGGTCAAGCAGCCTCCCCTGGACCCTGCTCACTCCCAAACCCTTGGCCCAAGGGAGCCCCCTCCCCAGTGGCCCCACACTGCTCACCATGGGCCTCTCAGGGTGAGGCCCTCCCTCACTCCTGCCAGTGGACCTTGCACATGATCCTGGGTCCTCAGGTAGGGAGTGTGGCTGCCACCCCAGGTCCTGCTCCAAGCCTGCCAACAGGGCTTCCCAGGACAGGCAGAAGCAGGGAGGGCTGGCGGCAGGCAGGCAAGGCTTTTGAAGTTGGCTCCTCTGAGCAGAGGGAGGGAGGGAGGGAGTAGGAGGGAGGCCCCACAATCCCAGCCCTACCCCCTCCCTCTCCCCACCTCCTATCCAATTGCTTCTTCAATTAACCTGACCCTGGAGCCCAGCAGCTGCAGGCTCTTTTCCCATCCAGTGGGTCTTGGATTGAGCCAACAGCCCCAGGAAGGTCTGTACTGTCGAGGAGGAGGTAGGGTGTCCAGTGAGCAATGCTGGGACCAGCTGGGGTAGGGGAGCCAGAAGAGGCCAGGGGCCTGTCTGTACCCTCCACTGGGGACTTCCTCAGCGGTCAGCAGGTGCCGCCTCTCCCAGGAACTCGGCTGCTGCAGAACCAGGTGAGCTGGACCTATCTCACCGCAGCCACCGGCTGCTGCACCCTGACGTTGTGAGGGCCCTGCCCCAGCCGGTCCCGGGATGGGACTTCCCAGGCTCCTCCTACTGCTCATCCCTCCTGAGCTGAGGGGGTCTTCTGCTGGGGGAGATCACGGCCACTCGCCCAAACAGGCTCGCAACCCCACAAGCACCACCTCAGAACAAGGGCAGCCTGCAGAACCCAACTTTGCCTTGGGCTGGAGCTCAAGAAATACCAGCTGAAGAGAAGCCTAGGTCATTTGTCCCAGGGAGAAAAGTAGTTTAACCACCTCGGAGCAAACAACCCCCATGCAAAGGAGAAGATATCCACACTGGATGATCCAGGTACTCTGGAACGTTCCAAGGACTCTGCAGGAGGCCGCACCTGACACTGAGGTCAGAAAAGTGCCCAGGAGAAGCCACATCCAACTCAGAGCACAGAAGGCTGCCAGCGGCCCCTGGGACTACAGCCAGTCACAGCCCCTCCCTGGGCCTCGGTTTTCTGCATCTACACAGCAACAGGCTAGCTTTCAAATGCCCAAAAGCTTCAGGAATATTTCTTCAATGTGATGAGTGTAACAGGCAGGATCCCTCCCGCCTCTTCCATGAGATGGGAGGAAACCCCGAAGTCTCCGTGAAGACGCTGGGAGACCCCGCTCTGCTCCTTGGGCCTGAAGCAGAGGGAGCGTGCCCAGACTCAGTCTGGGAGGGGGCTCCCGGCCACAGGGGTGCTCTCTCCCTGCTCTGGGACGGCAGTGTCCTTGTGGCTCCCGGAGCAGAGGTGGACCCGTAGGGCCTGCACTCTCCAGGCAGAGCTGCCGGGCCTCGGCGCCGGTGTTGCGGCAAATGTTCCCCAACCCTGGCTGCCTGGAGAGGGCTGAGCCATGTGTCAGTAGCTTGTCCCCACAACAGGCCCCTCGTCGGGGTCACCAGGAACCGAGAGGCACCAAGAAGCCCCAAGCAGCCTGTCTGGAATCTTCTCTCATGTGAACGTGTGGCACAGCTGCCAGCTCTTGTCACCGTATGTCACAGGTAGCATCTCTTCTCCTTGGCCCACAGCCTCTGGACAAGCAAGACCTCCGGCCAGATGTCTGCAGCCATGGCCAACACACCCCTTGGAAGAGAATCTGCTGGTTTCCAGTTGAACACACACGGGTCCAAAGTGTGAGGCAGTCCTTTATCCTCACACAGCACATACGGTGCAAATATGCTCAGTCTCCCAGGCTATGCACTTTTCAGTCCAGAGATGAGGACTTATAAGTGCTCTAGAACAAATTGTTGACTACAAATTATGGATGATAAAAATAAACCCACGAGCACCTGTGAGAAAAGCTCTTACCGGTAACATTTCCCTCCGACACACGGCCAAGGGAGGCCTCCCTGCGACCCCTAGCAACACACTTGAAAAGCACTTTGGGAAGCTGGGCCCGGTGTCTGCACTCACTCAAGACAGCCACGTACCCTAGCGGGCAGACCTGAGATGTCCCGGGGAAGAGTGAGTCACCAGGAAGAGCCCCACTGTTCCCAGAATGTACCCCACCCTTCCCTTCCCACAGCATCTCAGGGGGTCCCACAGCTTCCCCTGCAGGGTCCAGGCTGTCTCCAAGAGCCCTGGTGAGCCCAGGACGCAGCCAGAGAGCACACTGGGGCAGCAGAAGCACTTACGGGAAGGCAGGGGACGATCACACAGACAAAACCAGCAGGTCACCAACCCAGACAAGCTATCTGGAAAACCTTTAATTAAAGAGCAGGATGGATGGATGGCTCAGGGCCCCTTCCATCCCTCTTGTCACCACCACATGCTCCTCTATGTGCTAACGCGAGGGCCACACCCTACAGGCCCCGGGGGGTCAGAAGGTGTTCTTGATGTGGGCTGCCACCAGCACTAGGATCTCCCCAATCTTCCTCTGCCAGTTGGCGATGTCCTTGGACACGGCACACCACAGCTCCCCGTGCCGTGGCTCCGCGTTTTCACAGCGCCTCCTCACCTCCTCCCGTTGCTCCTGGGTGAGGACGACAGGGCACTTGAGACAGGGCTCCTCCCAGGCTGCCCCTCACTCCTGCCCCGCCACGCTCACCCGGCCTCGCAGCCCTGGGCCTGGCAGGCAGGGGGCACAGTGGCCTCGGAGGTGCCCCACCGCGGCACTGATGGCACGCAGGTGCTGAGGCCAGTCAGGCCTCCGAGTCTGTGCCCCATACAAGTGCCTGAGCAGTTTCCCGGACGCCCCGTGAAACAGCTTCCACTTCCCATAGGGACTCCAAGGCCCCGAAGGCATGCCCTGGCTCATGTCCAGTAGGACAGAACTTGCCCAGGCAGAAGGACAATCTTCAGGGCTTGAATCCCATCCCCATTTCTACCGTGACCCCACGCCCCAGTCACCAACCAGCTCATCAAAAGATGCTAACAGACCACTTAAAATCCCCCAGACATCTACATTTCAGGCTAAGAGGCTAGAAGGCTCTAACTAGAAAGCAGACACAGAAGCAGACACCATCAGGAGGGACCCCTGTGCCCCCTCCCCGCCCCCCCCCCACTGCCCCGAGGCTGCCTGGGGAGCAGCACCTCACCTCTGTGCCATGCTGCAGCTCAAACTTGTAGAAGAGCGCCCAGGCATCCCCCAGGTCCGAGTCGATCTTCACCGTGCGGTGGAACCACTCCCTGGCCTTGGTGATCTTCCGCTCGCTCCAGAACAGCCTGTCCAAAGCATGAGCGCAGGGACCCAGCTAAGTGGCCATGTCTGATGGGGCCTGAGGCGGGGGTGGGGAGCCAGCACAGGCAACAGATGCCCCGGGCATGGCCTGGCTCTGGCACATCCGTTTTAGCCTCTCCCTGGCGAGCCTCTGAGCTCCCAGCAGGAGAGCTGAGGAACGCGGACTGGCTACCTGGGTGTCACTCCAATCACTAAGCTGCAACTGTCCTTCAAGGGTCTAAACAGGCTGTTTCTTAAAAAGTCCACACAGAGCAAGCATTTCAAGCTCCTTTAAATTACTATTTTCCTCTGGGTAAAATACAAGAAGATAAAAGTAAACCTTACAATAAAGACTTTGATTGGGGAAAGTTAAGTGGAGCCTGCTCCTCAATAGATTCCTTCTGGATCTCTGCCCCACGACACGGCCTCTAGCAGGGACCCACCCATCATGGACAAGATGCGCCTCGGCTCAGCGCCAGAACTCGGGCCCACAGCAGACACATATAGCTGCAAACAAGGCCCGTGCTGGAAGCACAAGTGAGGACCCTCGGAAACCCACCCAAGGACCCGGGAGTGCCGCTACCCCCCCACGTCAGTGGCGGCAGGAGGTGGGTCGGGCGAGCACTCTGACAGCTGAGACCCTGCGTGGCTTCCACCACCCACCCAGTCCCACTGTCCTCTGGCCATAGGCACAAAAGCAGACCATCTCACCACTAACCTGCCATCCAGGGCGGCAGTGTGGGCTGGTCTCACTTACAAAACGGAGTAATTTCATGCTCTGATAGCTTGATTGTTTTTTAAGCCCTGTGGTATTCTTAATTGCTGAGTGTTAGATAAACTATGACTTAAAGAACACAAACTCAGATAGCAGGTACACAGGACACCAATTTGGGAGCAGCAAGGAGTGACTTATTTGCTTTAGCAAAGCCTTTTATGAGGTTTTACGGCCGCCCTATCAGTATCGCACAGAACAGTCATTCTGGGAGGCGGAAGCACAGGGCAGGAGGGAGCCCCCGGTGGGGCCGAGCTGGGCCTCAGGAGCCAGAGGGAAGCGTCTCCGCACAGTGTCCTCAGCCTCACAGCAGCTGGAGAGGAGGTGCCCGCTAGGACTGAGCGGGTGGGGCCGCCGCCGCCTGTGCATGCCTTGCGGTGGCCCAGCAACAGCGTGCGGGGGCTCCTGGGCCATATACGCCCTAACCCTAATCCTCAAGGGGAGGCCTGAGCAGCAGTCCCAAGAGCCCAGCCAAAGTTCCTCCTGACGCCCCCCACCTCAAACACACCAGTCACCTCCTGGCCTCCTCTGAGCATGCTCAGCCCCCACCCTGCTCACCGGCCCTCCGTGCCCTGGCCATAATCTCTCAATCTTCCTGAGGCCCCGAGCTCCCTTCCACGCCTCACACACCACATGCCTCCCTAGGGAGCCCCTGATCCCAGCACCCAATGTACGAGCTGATGGTGGGAGGTCACTCACTGACCTCCTGTTGCCCTTGAACCATACACCCTAAAGGAAAGAGGTTCTCTGGCATGTGCATCTCTGCACCTGCCGACTTGCTGATTGGGCCTGACCGACGGACCCGGGATTGTCACCAAAGTGAAAGTGCTTTCTCACACTGACACAAGAAAAACAACTTCCTTGCTTATAGCCCTTTGAGCCAAAGGAGACTTGCTTATAAATTCCGTGTGGACCATTGTCAGCAAGGCTGTCTCTATCTTTCGACCTAGTACGCATGTAGACGTAAACTGCGAAGTGCCCAGACTGAGAGCGCAGTCCTGTGAGAAGGAGCCCAGCACAGGGGAAAGGAGGGCTGGGCCCAGAGGAAGCCGCCTATCTGTGGGCCAGGGACAGCGTAGGCCCCTGGGGCAGCACATATCCGCATGGCCTCTGCCTGGAGGTGGGCCTGCCTTGGGCCAAAGCAGAAGTGCTCATCACAGAACGCTGGTGGCCAAGGACCCTAAGAGGGCCCATCAGGTCCTGAAGGGTCAGCAAACCCGCAAGGGCCCCTTACTCACTTGGCCACAGCCAGGAGCACGTGGGGGTCATGCTCACACTTCTTCAGGGCGTCGACACTCTTGGTCTTCCTCTGGGGCCTTGCCTCAAGAAAGATGGCTTCAGACCACAGGACACCTGAAGTTCAGACACAAGGACGCCACAACTCAGACGCCCCCACCCCCCACCCTTCCCACGTCTGTGGGCAAAGCTGCAAAGGCTGCACCAGCCGCCTGCCCCACAGCAGCTCTGATGGCGTGGGCCAGCTGAGTTCTGGCAGCGACTAGGAAGGAAGCACCCAAAACCTTCAAGGTACACTCCCACTGACACCACAATTTCACCTCTAAGGATTTATTGCAACAAAACAATCAGAAATATTATTAAAGATTCAAACTGACCAGCAGGTGAGTGGTAGACTTCTGGTACATCTACACGGACACTTTCAGCTTTAAAACAAGGCACAGGAGTGCCTGGAGGATTCAGCTGGATAAGTGTCCGACTCTCGGTTTTGGCTCAGGTCATGATCTCACAGTCTATGGGTTCAAGCCCCAATTCAGGCTCTGCACTGACAGTGTGGAGCCTGCTTGGGATTCTCCCTTTCTTCCTTTTGCTCTCTGCCCCTCCCCCACTTGCGCTTGCTCACTCACTCACTTGCTCACTCTCAAAATAAAACAAGGCACAACACTAAACATACAGTAGGACTTGGGTTTTGTGCAGAAACACAAGTTATAATACAAATCAGTCAAAAGTGACAATTTCTCAGTAGTGGGCTTACAGGTGATTTTTCAGTTTATTTATTTATTTATTTATTTTTTACCCCAAATCTGTTCACAGCGCATGTACATTTAAACGCAGAGTAAGGTAACGGAAGTTAGGTTTCAGAAGAAAAACTAATGGCAGAGCACCAGGACACGAAGTCAAACTCCCCACAACCGAGACTGAGGATTAGTTCACATGTCTGAGAGACCAGGTACAGCTGAAACTCTGACAGACACAACACTTTAACAGGGTGTCTGAACCCCGAGACCCACTCCCCCCGGAAATGCTATTGCCCGCGAGTCCAGGAAGCCGGGAGGTCCCTTACCCGAGTTGGGGCACTCCTGGAGCGCCTTGGCCATGAGCGTGTTGGCGATATTCTTCAGCCCTGCGCGGTACTCCAGCCTGACAGACTCCAACCTGAGGAAAGAGGCCCAAAGGACAGGTCAGCACCCATCCATTGAGGGCCAGCGGCAAGCCTAGCTACAGTTCTCGGAGTTCCTGTGAAACCACTGTGGCTGGAGCCTCCTGCTCTGCCAAGCAGAGCTCACCTACCAGAAACACAGGCGCTGGTGCCCACCCAACCATCAGTCCCTCCAGCAGCCGCCACAGCCCAGGCCTGGACCCTGACATCAGGCAGGTGACAGCAGATATGGAGGGCGAGGGCAGGCTGGCAGGCCGGTGCTGCCAGGATGGTTGAGCACCACGGCAGTGGCGTTCAGGATCCGTCCAACTCTCCGGCAACAGCTACACTGCACTCCTGCAACGCTCTTTCCTATGGACAGAATGCCACCCTCGCCTGACAACCTCCTGTTAATCCCTGAAAGCTTTGTCCAGATGCCACCTCCACTGTGGGACGCGCTTCCTCAGCTTCATCCATCCCTGACCCCCCACCGTTAGCTCCCGGCTCCCCTGGGCGCCTTCTACCGGAGCACAGATGAAACTACGCCCCACTATGTGCAGGCCTATCTACAAGCGGGAGCCCATCTGAGCGTCTAAGCAGGACCCGCCCGAGACAGGGAGCCTGCTTCCTTATATCCAGCACCTGCCACCCTTCTCACAGAGCCTGAGCTGGAAATGCTGCACAAATGACTCTGCACAAGTGCTGAGTGAGGAAAGCCCCTCCGGGGGGCGAGCCACATCCACCAGGACTCACCACAGGCCGGGGTTCTTCGGGTTCTTCAGGCGAGACTTCTCCAAAATGGCCCGAGCTCGGGTCAGCTGCCCAACCTTTTCTTCTAGCCGAGAAAGCAAAAGCCATAGAGGGGTGGAGTGGGGACACTTCTTCAACTGCAACAACAAAGATAAGTAGGAGAGGGCTTAGCTGGTGTCACGAAGGGGCTGTGACAGCTGTGGCAGTCTCCTCAGCCAGGAATCAGGGATGTCTGTGTCCACAGACACCTGCCCGTTTCAGGTAAGGGTGTGTAAAGCACGCACAAAGTGCATGTGTGTTTCCTACATGGCTGTGCACCCACGGCCACCTGAAGGTTAGCCGTGCTGTAACCCACACTTGTCTGAGTGTGGTGCACACAGCTCTGTGGAAGGAAAGCACAGGTCTGAGTGAGGGGACCAGGGTCTGATCCTGCCACCACGCTACCAGCTGGGGCCCAAGCGAGTCACTGACTGCAAGGCCTCCAACTCCCGTGCACGGCGAGGCATAATGACACCCCGAGGCTGGGTGTTCGGTCTACAGGGCTGAGCTCTTAGCTGCAGCCAGGGGCGCTGGCTCACCCCCTGATTGTAGGCTTCTCGAGCCTTCTCCATCAGCTCCTCCTGCTCCTCGATCTGTCCCTTCATCATCCAGAGCTTAGGGAAGTCCTCGTAGTGCTTCAGGGCCTCCTCACACAGCTCCTGGGCGGCCGCGATGTTCCCCAGCACCCACTCCAGCTTCACGGATTTCATGAACACCTGCGAGGCAGACACGCTGTCAAGCAGCCCCTGCCCCCACCCCAACCCCCTGTCTGGACGACACGGCGACCGCCAGCACCGGGCCCTGGAAGGACGGCCCCTCCACGATACACGCTTTACACCACAGCTCCCCTTAAATGTCATTCATCCTGCTGTGTTTTAGGGACTTTAGTGAGCTGTTTCACATTCTTTGGAATGAGGTGGGTGTCTAAATACACAAGCACATCTCAAAGTCAAGTATGACTCAGTAAGCCTAGAGTACCACGGCCTTAAGTCGGCACCTCACACCTTCTGGACACCGCAGGCCCCGGGCACCCGCCAGGGCCTGGGCGCCCTGCTCACCCGGGCGGTGGGTGCACTGCTCCGCGCCTTGGCCAGCAGCCGCCGGGCCCGCTCGTACTCGTTGTTCTCGGATTCCAGCTTCACCGCGGCCAGCCAGATCTCCTCGCTGTTGGGGTTGGCCTGGAGGGAGAGACGGGACCAGAACAAAGTGGCCAGGACTAGATTACACTTAATCAAGAGCAGCCAGCCTGGGCACCGGGCCGGGCCTCACTCTGCTGCGGGGCGGTCTGATCCAAGCGTTTTCAGGGCTAACAGATGACAAAGCAGGGTCCGGCCCAAGAGTGCTGACCGACCTGAAGAGAAGCCACCCTGTTTCCTAGGCACTCAGGCAACAGCAAGAGCCTTCTTCTCCAGAATCCACCCTAAGCCCGAGTGGCCTCTCAAAGCCAGGATGGCTCATTCACACCCAGCCCATGTGGATGTGCCGTATCCGCCCCTATTCCCAGGCCTGGCAACAAGGGACTGGCCCTCTGAATGCGTCCATCTGAGCAGGAAAAAAGGATGCTCAGGGCATCACTGATGGTGTGGAAAGCTCCCAAGGGCTAGGACTGGGCCACGTACAAGCCAGAATCTAGCAGACTCATGGGTGGTACCCTCACGGCCTCTGAAAGCACAGCTACCCACTGGTCGCACTCGCCTGGCTGCATCACAGACCTCAGAAACAGCCCCAGAGTGACTGGCAGCAGTGCCCAGGCAGATGGCGGGAGAATGCTATGATGACTCAGACAGAAGCAGCGTCCTGAACATGTCGCTGTCCTCCAATGGACCGTTAAAAGCAAAATGCCAGACACAGGCCAGGCTTCTCTCCTGACATTTACTCAGGGAGGGACAAACTTAATTATGCCAGTCAGGGTCGCAACAACAGGCTGACGTTTACATAGCACTCAACAGTTTATAAAAATGGATGCTACAAGCACTGAAAACGTGCGGAGGTGTTGGATCACTGTATTGTACGCTTCCCAGAACTAGCTAACACCGCGGGTTAGCTCTGCGGGAACAAACGTTCAACACACACACTGTGCTGCAGACCGCCAGCCCCACGCTGCCCGGGCCACCCCACCGGCCCAGAGAAGCCGGGCTGGCTGTGGCTGGGTGTAACTCCACCCACCGTGAGGGGCCAGTAGCACCAGGAGGCCCGTGAGTGGCCCCCGTGCACATCCTGTGCTCTAACAGGGACTGAAAAATGGAGTTCTCACATGTGCTCTCCTGTGGGGGAATGGTGGGGTCTGGCTCCTGCTCTGCTCGCCTGGGGAATGTCGCCTGTCCGCACTGTGCTCTATGTTCTGGAATATCCGGCCTGAGGTTACTCTGAATGGCCACGACGAAGTGGCAGGTCCACCAGCTGGCCATTCTCCTACTCTTGGGCCCCCTCAGGACGCCGGCTGCCCATAGAGCAGCCGAGTCTGGTGCACCCTGACCAACACACATTTCCTCTCTCAGGTCAGCTCCTGTCAGTGAGCAGGGGGAGGGCTCAAGGGCCCATGCACTCTGGAGCCCTCAGGCCTCGACAGGCACTGAGGTGGGGGTTCAAGTGCACATGCTCCCTGGCAGCCCAGCTGATCCCTCAACCCACCTGGAAGGCCAGAGCCAGGATGCTCCTCGCTGCGGGCACATCCCCTGCCAGCCACTTGGACTTGGCGCCCATAAGCCACAGCACCTCCGCTTTGGGGCAATGGGCCACAGCCCTCTGCAAGAGTGCTTCCAGGGATTCCCTGGAAGACAGAGGCCCACAGTCACCACCAGAGCATGCAGGGTGCTCACAGCCTCAGCATGGGTGCTGAAAAGACAGTTACTGCTCCAAAGTTCGGCGCTATAAATGATTTACTGGATTTTACGATGGGGAGAGTGTGGGGAAATCTTTTCTCTTCATAAAGGTTCTAAAAATCAACTACTGAAGAGGGTGCTACAAAGCACGCATTGTTAAACAGCTGAGCCTGATGGAAGAACTTCTCAAGGGACCCTTTCATAGCCGTGTGTCCTGAGGGGAGTGATAACTTCACAGTCTGGGTGACAGGAGAGCTCTTTTCATCTTTAACCACAGATCCGCCGATAAAGATTATGACCCCGAATCTGTTCTCTGGCATCCAGAGAAATGGTCTTATTGGAAGAAACTTATTTTAGTCACTACAGAGCGAGAATATCACCAGCATGGGTTATCAGGTGGCAAGGCCCAACTGTCAGGCGGCTACCAACCCTCTGGTGCACCACCTGGCACAAATGCCCCTCTGGGCCTCGGCAGCAAGACGAAGGACCCGCTCTGTGTGGACTGAAGCCCTAGAGAGTCTGCAGCATGCTTCCCAGATGACCCCAGAGCCAGGACCCCAGACCCCGAGGGCTCCACCTCCTCTTGCCATTCCATGCCACAAGTCAGCCGGACAGGAAGGGCCCGGGAGGGAGGCTGCCCCGCACCCAGGGCTCAAGAGCAGCAGTGCCAGTGAGGCACGGCCACAAACCACACCCAGCATGAGAGGCCCAGCTCCAGACTTGGGACTGTCACAGGTGAAGTTGTGCAGGGTGAGCCAGCACGGTCATCTCAAAGTAGTCCACTCTAAAACATTAAATGAGATGGGGAGAGAGGGGAGGAGCCAAAAGCCTCAGCAACACACATGGGAAGATACCCTGACCACGAGATTCGACAATGCCAGGAAAGGTAAGAGAAAGGGGCTCGATGCTCCCAGCAAAAGCCCTGCGGGAAATCAGCAAGGCCTGCCCCCTGTACCCCGCCTGAGCACAGGAAAGAGCAGCAGAGGGCCTGGGCAGAGAGCGCACAATGACATGAGCCTGATGCAGGCACCCCTTGAACGCCAGAAATTGCAACACCTAATTTAATCAGCAGTTACAGCCAATAAGACGGACCCAAAAGGTTTTTTCAATTAAAGAATACAATTAGAGAAAATTGTCAAGGACCTCCTCGGAGCACAAAAACTAGCCTAAACCCAAAGTCAGCAGAGCCTAAATGAAAACCATGCCTGCCTGGGCCCAGATGCCGCACCGCCCACACGGCTAAAGCACCGCTGGCACAGATGAGGAGCCTTAGAGCCCCGCCCCGGCACTCCTAGGCCGCCAGGCGTCCGCCAGCTCAGCTGCAGGCACTTCTGCACTGAGCTGCTCTCAGCTTCTCCATTTCTAACCTATAAAAGAGTGATAATCCTATCTATCACAGAAAGAGCCATAAAGACAGATCTCAAAGTCTCAGGTGTGGTAGAAGATTCTGTCCCTCATCGCTGAGGACTGGATCTCAAATTTAGGCCCTTGCCCACCTGTGGGGACGGGAGGTTTACATTCGGCTCTGCCCACTCTGGAGTCAGAGGGTCCATGAGCACCCAGGGGTGGAGAGTAACACCACGCACTTGGGGCCCGACTACATACCTGGTGCCGTGGTTCTTCTCGAAGTACGCAGCTCGCAGCCACACACTCTTCTTGCTGGGAAACACTTGCAGGGCGTAGGCATAGATAGCTCGCGCACACTCCAGGGCATTGTGGGCCACACACTAGAGCAGCGAGATAAAGACGAGAGTGGGCAGCCCAGCCCTGGCCTCAGAGCAGGAGGTGTGATGGCCCATCTGCTCAGAGTCACACAATGGGTTGGCCCAAATGAGAAACACAATCTGGGAGAGGGAAAGCCCAGGAGGATGGGAAATGAAACACACAGAAGCTGGCAGGGGCGGTCTGCCGGCCCCCAGCAAACGGCAGGAGCTGGTGCAGGCTCCTTTCTAAAACTGAAGCGTAGTACATATTTTCCATTATAAAAGCTATACTCATTAGAAACCTGGAAAACACAGGTGAATACAAAGAAGAGAAAGTATCTATCCACCTGAATGGCTGTCAAAGGATGTGGGCTCTGACGCAGAGGACAGAAAAATTCTGGAGTCAAGACTGCAGTGATGGCCAAACAACACCAAGAGTGTGCTAGATGCCATGGAGCCGCACGCCTCCAAGTGCCTAGAATAGCAAACTTTATAATATGTGTATTTTACCATAAAAAAAAATATATAGCTTACGGGGCACCTGACTGGCTCAGTTGGTTAAGAGTCTGACTCCTGATTTTGGCTCAGATCATCTCATAAGTACATGAGATTGAGTTCCATGTTTGGGCTCCATGCTCACAGTGCGAAGCCTGCTTGGGACACTCTCTCTCTCTCTCTCTCTCTCCACCCCTCCCTCTTTGTCCCTCCCCCACAGAGAGCAAGCACTGTCTCTCAAAGATAAACAAACTTAAAAAAACAAACAGCTTTCCTTCTTAAAAAAAAATGCAGCTTATAAAAGAGAAAGAAAGAACCCATTCACTCAAACAGAACTTCCATAAACACTTGCTACTTTTGGGGCGACTGGGAGTCCAACTTCGGCTCAGGCCATTATCTCACAATCCATGCACTGGAGCCCCGTGTCGGGCTCTGTGCTGACAGCTCAGAGCCTGAAGCCGGCTTCAGATTCTGTGTCTCCCTCTCTCTCCACCCCTCCCCTGCTTGCTCTTGGTCTCTCAAAATAAAGACATAAAAAAAAATTGAAAAAGAAAAAAACACTTGCTACTTTCTTTGGATGTTTTTCTCCCTTATTCAAGAATGACTTTAGGGGCGCCTGGGGGGCTCAGTCAGTTAGGCATCTGACATTGGCTCAGGTCATGATCTCACGGTTCGTGGCTTTGAGCCCCGAATCAGGCTCTGTGCTGACAACGCAGAACCTGGAGCCTGCTTCGGGTTCTAGGTCTCCCTCTCTCTCTGCCCCTCCCCCACTCATGCTCGGTCTTTCAAAAATAAATATTGAAAAATTACAAAAAAAAGTAAAGACTTTATTCCCTGGTTAGAATCAAACAACACAAGAAAGCCAGTCACTCTGTGGTGATCCTCTTGAGATGGCCATGAGCCAGGGACGCTCGCTGGAACAGGCTGACACAGGAGAAAGGCCGGTGCCCAGCACACTCAACACCAGATGCTCGCCGGCCACCTGAGGGAAAACACGCCACCCTCCACACTCTGTACACACGGGCGGTGTTCTTGTACCAAGAAAGGGCTTTGTATC
The DNA here is from genome assembly GCF_006229205.1 of Suricata suricatta. Lineage (NCBI taxonomy): Eukaryota > Metazoa > Chordata > Mammalia > Carnivora > Herpestidae > Suricata > Suricata suricatta. The sequence continues at coordinate 105,999,808 of NC_043711.1, read as the reverse complement.
TTGAGGTGAGTGAAAAGCCACCAGACACTGTGTTGGAAACACAGTTTTGCAACAATGATCATCAAAATGGCATGGATGGAACCAGATAGGCAGCCTCACAGCCTCTGAGCCACCCAAGGCCACTTCCCAGACTGACAGCTGCCTTCTCCAAAAGAATTGCTAGCAAGCCCCCGGCTGCATGAATGTGGAAACGGGTGTGGAGGAGTTAAAGGAATAGGGATGCAGCTAAGGCCTCTGGGTCCAAACTGGGTTCCTCCTTGGTCACATGGCCTCAATCTGACAGAGCACCACAGAAATCAGGAAGGTCCCCGCCCTGGGCGTGTCCTGACCCGTAGCGACTGAGAGGGAGAGAGGATGCCAATGAGGAGCAGACCCCATACCAACTGGTCTGTACTCCACTCTGTGACTTTTGACCAAGGTCTTAGAGGCCAGTGACAAAGACTTTTGGGCATTCATGGCCCCACAGGATCAAGTGACAGCCCGGCGGGGGGGGGGGGGGGGGGGGGGGGGGGGGGGGGGGGGGGGGGGGGTTCTCAGGTGTGGGTGGGCCAGCCCGGGCCCTGAGGGGTGGGAGTATTAGGAAAACACTCCACTCTTCTGAGCACAGAGACTTCAGCTCTTACTCCAGAATTGCACAGCTTTGTGAAAGACAGCCTGCTTGCTCCAGTACACGTGCAAGAGACAACAAAAAGGAAAAAGAAAATCTGAAATGGTTCATGGGTTTCTCCTCCCACGATCTGCCATCCACAGGGCAATGTCCGCCCCCCACTGCTCCCCCTCCCCTCACCTGGCCTCCCATGCTGTCCAAGCAATAAGGGAAATAAAAAGAAGTGTTTAAGCCCACATTCAGAATAAAAAGGGGCTACAACAACAAGGAACTAGGATTCTTTTGCCTATTTAGGAATTTCCTTCTGATACAGAGACTGAGTGTATTTGTTCTTCTTTATACTTCTTTGTGTCTTAAATGTTATATAATGAAAAGCTTTTAAAAATATTCATGGTTGGCCTGTGTCTTGATTCACCTAAAGAACCAAGGTATATTTGGTGTGCACGAGGCCATCTGCAGGCCACAGGCCCCTGGAAGTACACGGCGCAGCCAGCACCTGTGCCCTGCGTCACAGAGCCAGTGGGGCTGCGGAGGTGATATGAACTCCAGGCTGGCGACGCCATCAGGGGCTCTAATCCCCCAGAAGGGAGTAGGGAATCCTTAGTCTCTCCAAACAGGAAGAAACAAATACCCACATGAGTAAGGGAAGGGGAAAGCTCATTACTGTAGAATTCCAACTAATAAACTCTAATAAAATACAGAAGAAATGATATTTAGAAAAACACTATTTGGTGCCAGGGTGGCTTAGTCAATTGAGCAGCTGACTTCAGCTCGGGTGATGATCTCACAGTTCATGGGTTCAAGCTCCACATCAGGTTCTGTGAGGACAGTTCAGAGCCTGGAGCCTGCTTCGAATTCTGTCTCCCTCTTTCTGTCCGCCACAACTCGGGCTCTCTCTCCCTCCCTCTCTCTTAAATATTTAAAAAAAAAAAAATTAAGGGGCACCTGGGTAGCTTAGTTGGTTAAGTGTCCAACTTCAGCTCAGGTCATGATCTCACAGTTTATGAGTTCAAGCCACAGGTCAGGCTCTGTGAAGACACCTCAGAGCCTGGAGCCTGCTTTGGATTCTATCTCCTGGTCTCTCTGCCCCTCACACTCTTACTCTCTTTCTCAAAACTAAACATTAAAAAAGAAAAGAAAAGGAAAAGAAGAGAAAAGAAAAGCACCATTTGGCAGACACCACAGTAGTAACTGATACAGGCCATCATTAATGCGTCGGCAAACTAGCAGGTCAAAGTTTGGCAAGAAACAGGACGTTTAATCTCAGAGTACCTCCCCACAAGACACACACTACCCGATCGTGGGGAAACATCACGGAGACCCAAATCAAGGGGGCGCCACAAAACCACTAGCCTGTCGTGACTGAAGTCAGACTCCTGAAACACAAGACAGACCAAAGCCTCCTCCAGACTATTGGGGCCACGGAAACCTGAGGATGTGACCCGGGGCAGCCACTGCATCAGAACCCAGCCAGGTTTTTCCTTCTGCTAACAGAACACTTACGGAGGCAGCTGGTGAAATTTGGACAGGTCTGCAAGTTACATAATAGCACTGTATCAACATTATTTCCTGATTTTGATAGTTATGCTGTGATTGTGTAAGAAAACATCATCTTTGAGATAGGTAGATTAGGCTGGATTATTAGCCAGGATTATTCAGTTGGGACCAGTATAATCACAGTGCCCTTTGTAAAGGAAAACAAAAATCAAGAGTCAGAGAAGGGTATGTGAAAACAGAAGGAAGGCTGGAGTAATGAGGAGCCCTGAGCCAAGGAATTCAGGAGGGCCACAGAAACGGGGGAAAGCAAGAAAACATATTTTCTCCTAGATCCTCCATAACATATGCAGTCTTGGATGTCTGACTTGCAGATATATGAATTAATAAATTCATATTGTTTTTAAGCCACTTAGTGTGTTAATTGTTTTAGCAACAACAGAAAACTAATACAGAAGTATAATTTACCTGGAACTTATTTTGATAGTATTACATAGATATTTTTTTTAAATTTTCACATCTGGGTATATGTGTGCTTTCGTGGGTGTAAAAGTCCTGTATCTTACATACCTTGTGTTGGATCTATCCTGTTTTGTTTTTATTTTTGCAATTCTGAATGCTATTATAAATATGTTGTAATTTCATAAATATATACTACAGTATAATGAGATACACTTGTATGTATTTGTATTGACTAATAAAGCAGTCTTGCTGTAAAAAAAAAAAAAAAAAAAGAAAGAAAGAAAGAAACACTGCAGTACTTAGAGGAAAGGGGCCGCAACATCCACAATTTACTCTCAAGTATTCAGAAGGCACAGTAAGGGGTGTGCGTGTGTGTGTGCGAGTGCGTGGAATGGGAACGGCAAGTGTGAAATGGTCAAATTCGGGGGGAATCTTCGTATAGTTTGCGAGATCTGTAAATCAAAAATTATTACAAAATAAGAAGCTAAAAAAAAAGAGAGAGCCACCTTTAAGGCATTGAATACGTAAAATACATATCGATTTTGATCCCATGCTCTCTTCTCTTTGATTCCAAGAAAATAATTTCAGGGGTGTCTGGGTGGCTCAGATGGTTGAGCGTCTTGACTTCAGCTCAGGTCATGATGTCGCGGTTCATAGGTTCAGGCCCTGCATCAGGCTCTGTGCTGACAGCTCAGAGCCTGGAGTCTGTCTTTGGATTCGGTGTCTCCCTTCTCTCTGTTCCTCCCCTGCTCGCACTCTGTCTCTCTGTCTCTCTCTCAAAAATGAAATAAAGAGGGGTGCCTGGGTGACTCATTCGGTTAAGCCTCCGACTTCAGCGCAGGTCAGATCTCACGTTCGTGAGTTTGAGCCCCGCGTCGGGCTCTGTGCTGACAACTAGCTCAGAGCCTGGAACCTGCTTCTGGTTCTGTGTCTCCTTCTCTCTCTGCCCCTCCCCCTCTCATGCTCTGTCTCTCTCTGTATCAAAAATAAATAAAACAGAAAAAAAATGAAATAAAGAATTAAAAAAAAATTTTTTAATAAAAAGAAAATAATTTCAAAGTAGGCAAAAGCTTTGTATGCAAAACGTTTTTCTGAAGTGCAATTTATGAAAGAAACCTCCCACTCTGGGCCGCCTCTGGGCCCACATCACACAGGCAGCCCACGCAGCACAGAGCGCTGCAGATCAGGAGGTCTGCAAGGCGGGCTCTCCAGGCAAAGCTGGGTTAAGGGAAATCTGTACCCCTTACAGCTACAACTTTTTTTTTTGCAGATAAATATAAGTTTAATGATCCATTGTTCTTCACACAGAGAGCTACGGAGACTTTATAATCCCGGCATATACCAATTAGCCAATTCTCAGAGAAACTTGGCTTCCTACAGCTGCCCTGTAAACACCGCAGCTCTTCCTCCACCCAAAATGACCCTAACCTCCCAGGAAAAGCTATCAGAAGGGAACCAGGAACCTGGCTCTGCAGCCAAAAGTAAAACCCAAAGGAAAAATCGTAGTTCGGCGGTCAGCTGGTGAAAGCAGGAAACCTGGTGCCCTCCACTGTGCTGCTTTGCTCTTCTTACTCTTGCTCTTTTTGTCCCTCTTCTTCAGCCCGTCCATGTTAGCTCTCAATAGGTTTGAATAAGCCATCTGAAACGTGTTCACTTCTTTGGAGCTCACCACGGTGCTGATCTGCTTTTTCCCATCAGCAGCCCTTAACAGACACTTGTTGTCGGAGGGCTCAAAGCCCTCCACAGAACCTTTCCTTGGAATGCGTTTCATTCGACCATCACACTTCTTCAAGGTGATGAACATGCTGCCTGACAACCGGCACTTCTGGAAGAGTCTGGGCAGCTCCGTCAGGAACTGCTCGCTCTCCAGCAGCACCATTCTGGCGCCGCTAGCTCCCCTGCGTCAGCGTAAGGCCCCACTACAACTATGTTTAAAAATCAGATCAGGGGTACCTGGGTGGCTTTGACTCTTGAGAATCCTGAGCTCAGCTCAGGTCATGATCTTGCAGGTTTGTGGGTTCGAGCCCCGTGTTGGGCTCTGTGATGACAGTGTGGAGCCTGCCTGGGACTCTGTCTCCTCTCTCTCCGACCCTCCCAGCTCATGCATGCTCTCGCTCTCACTCTCAAAATAAATAAACTTTAAAAAAGAATGAGCAGATCAAAAAGACTTTCACGTCACAGCCCAGTTCCTTGCAGATACTCACACTGTCAGCATCTTCCATCCAGGTGTGCTTCCGGTCTTCCTCTTCAATCCCGATGCCAATCACAGCACGCATGACGGCCTGGCAGGTGGCCACACTCCCAGCCTTGTCACACTCCTCAGCATCCTGCAGGAGGGACACAGAACTATAGTCCAGAGCTGCAGGTGCCTGACAGGGGCACACTGCTCCTACACGAAGAGGCCGGAGAGGCTCTCCATCTCCGGTGTGGCGCGCACACAAGGCTCTGATGACCGTCGGGCCCCGCAGCAGCCCGCCTGGCTGAGGGACCCCTCCCTGCCACCCAGCAGATGAATGCTTGACAAATCCCCAAGACTTAACGAGGCCGCATCTACGCACTGACAAACATTGCGTGAGCAGCTCTACGTACACAGTGCTGTAGGAGACAGCTCAGTGGTCACATGAGGTTCTACATGGAACAAACTTCTGAAGTAGTAAAAACCAAGATGAGCTCACAGACATTTGTATCTGTTGGTCTAAAACTCAGGATTCAAAATGGACCAAAGGAAGAAATACTCTAACCACAACAGGCAGAGCGTGGGGGTGGGAACCCAGGGGAAGGACCAGTCACCGTGTGCTCCGTGAGGCAGGCAGCAGGCTGACCCACGGAAGCACTCAGGTTTCAGGTTGTGTGGAGAAAAGACAGTCACAGTTCTACAGCATGAGATGCAGAAATGTGTCACTGAAGTCTCTCGCACATCAATTAGGGAAGGACCAACAACACAACAGAGAAATGCCACAAAGAACATAAAAAGAGAAGCCATGCTTATTTTTTAAACACTCATTAAGCTATTTTAAGTACCGTTTTATACGGATTGCATCAGCACCACCACGATGTGCGGCGGCACATCCGCGCGGCAAAGCTGGGGACACCGGTGTTTGCACACGGCTGAGGAACGCACGTGGACAGTCCTCCAGAGGGCAACTCCACGTTCTCCACCAAAATAAAAAGTACGTAATTCATCTTGCAAATACAATCCTGTTTGTGCAAACCACCCACATGCTGGGAACTCCAAGCAACAGAAAGCGGCAGAAACCACTCTACTCTATCCACTGAAAGAGACTCATGGTAACTGATCAGGGCAACAGAGGGCATGGGGACATGTACTGCTGAGAAGCCGGAGGCTGGCTGGCATGCCGAGCAGGGGCAATCCTGGAGGGATCTGCATGTGAAATGGGCGCAGCAGCCCCACTCGAGCCCGTGGGGACCCTACAAGCATCGGAGCAGACAACAGAGCAATGGCAAAGACCCAAGGACAAGGCACGGTAAGAAGGCCAGTGATGAGCAAGGAAGCATCGTGGCCGGGACCTCGGCCAGGACCTCAGTGCAGACCTCAGCTCGCACCTCAGGGCCTTGCAGGCCACGGCCAGAGCTTTGGGTTTTACTGCTGTGGGGCAGACAGGCATCAGAGGTTTTTAAACTAGAGAATGAGTCACATAATCGGTCTTATTTTAAATGGACAGCCCTGATCATTGTGTGGAGCATCAGCAGAGAAATACATTGGGACGTACAGCCATGTCCAGGGGAGGCTGTGGTCTGGCCAAGGGTGGCCGCAATCGGGTGACAAGGTGCACCAGGGCCAGAGACAAATGGGAAGGTAGATCCAAACTGCTGGCCAGACACGGGGTGTGAGAAAAAAGTCGGCACTGACTCGCCAGGCGTAGGTGGTAGTGCTTCATACGGGGGTGGGCAAGGCCGAGGACTAGCAGATTCTGTGGGTAAACCAGGAGACGCATCCTGGATGGATCAGGCCCTGATGCTGTCCCATGTCCTGGGGGGAGGTAGGGCACCAAGGGTATGATCTAGGATGTGGGGGGCACCCAGAGCAGAGTCCACATTTGGGGGTTCCTGGCATGATGCGCCATTCGTGGCTGGCAATGCAGTGAGAGGAGACCTCATAGAAGCACAGATAAGGCTAAGAAAAGGGGCTGAGGGCCAAACCCACAAGCGACTTAGACAAGAAGAGAAGGGAAACCAGCAAAGAGGGGGAAGTGGCACCAGCATGACAGAAGGAAAACCACGCACGTGAGCATACGCGGACAGGGTTCAAGGGCACGGGCTGGCTGAGCTGGGCCTGTCACAGAAGCTCCCGAGGTCTGCAGCAGAGCCAGGGGGTCAGGGCCTGGATGGCGTTCCACAAAGAATGGGAAGTAAGGAAGTAAGAAGGCAAGGATAAAATTCGTTTAGCAGAGACTGGTATTCAATCAACGGGGACTTGCTCAGAAGGCAAAACACTTCCAAGTTGCAACACTCTTTGCAGGATACCACAAAAATATGTTTTATGTATTAACCTTAAAAAGACCAAGGTAAACCTAGTGTGCTTTCAGATCCTTTTCATCACATTCTAATAAAGGCAAATAGTAGTAAAACACAAATTTTGAGGAAAGTTTATTATTATTTATTTATTTATTTATTTTTAAATGTTTATTTTTGAGAGAGAAAGAAAGAGAGCATGAGCAGGGGAGGGGTAGAGAGGCAGACAGGAGAGAGAGAATCCCAAGCAGGCTCCAAGCTGCCAGCACAGAGCCCAACATTGGGCTCGAACTCATGAACTGTGAGGTCATGACCTGAGCTGAAATCAAGAGTCTGACACTTAACTGACTGAGCCGCCCAGGTGCCCCGAATTTTGAGGCGAGTTTAAAAACCTTCTAGCTTGGACTGGATATTTTAATGTACGATGGCAGTGTCTTAACGGAGGGCCTGCAGGAGGCTGGTCTGAGGACCAGCAAGGGGACAGGACACCCACTGTCACCTCTTGCAGTAATCCCCGACAAGATTGAAATGCAAGCTGGCAGAAGCAGCGGACTCACTGACCGTGTGCCCCAAAAGGGAGTTTTAGGAATGGGAACCAACGTGGGCGGGCATTTCTGGAGGCACAGGGCACTCGGAGAGCTGGGGCGGTAAGCCCTGCCGGCCACACAATCAGCCTCCAAACAGCCCTCAGAGGACCAAAGAGACACTGCTGACAGAGCCGGTCCCCAGACACCCAGAACCCCAGACATTTGTGAAGCAATGGTTGTTGAGACACTGGACACAGGTAACAAAGGGCTGTGAGGACTGAGGTGCAGAAGCAGTCAAGGGGAGCCCCATTTCAGTTCAGCTCACTGCCTGGAGTTTCCAGGCTACAGTGCAGGAAGGAGGACCCCGGTGGGAATGCTGGAGGAGGCTGTGCTGAGCCCTAGAAAATCAAGGAGCATGCGATACACAGGACCAAGCACAAGAGAAGAAAAATGCAGCAGAGAGACAACCCTGGCAGTGTGCTCTGCAGAGGGCCGCCTGGGAGTCTTCACTGAGCACTAAACAAAGCATGAGTGTTTGGAAAGAACCATCCAAAAATGGTTCGAGCACTCCTCAGAGCTCACATGGGGCCAGGAGCAGTGCCTCTTTCCACTGGCCAGCCTGGAAACCTCCAAGAGACACAGGCCACTGGGCACAGTGCACAGAGAGGTCTCGCAGGATTAGCCCTGAACTATCCCAAACCCATTATTGCTGGGGTCCAACCTAGCAAAGCATTGGAAGAAAGATCCAAAGGACCAGAGCACCAGCTTCTGAAAGGAAAGCCTAGAATACACACAGGAATGCAAAAATGCCCAGCACCCAGCAAGGGGGAATTCGCAGTCTCTGGCAACAAGTCAAAGCTGTGCAAAGAAACAAGAAAATGCAACTTGTAATAAGAAGAAACATATCTATCAAAATCAATCCCAAACTGACAAAGATGTCAGAGTCAGGAGACAAGGGCACTGAAACAGTCATTATCACTGAGTCCGTGCGTTCGAAATACCAGGTAGAGGGGCACAGGGGCTCCTAGGTGGCTCTGTTGGTTGAGGGTCTGACTCTTGATTGCAGCTCAAATCGTGATCCCAGGATTGTGGGATTGAGCCCTACATTAGGCTCTACACTGAATGTGGAGCCTACCTAGGATTCTCTCTCTCCTTCTCTGCCCCTCCCTGACTCACGTGTACTCTCTCAAAAAAAAAAAAAAAAAGGCACAGATGTGAAAGACATTTTTTTCCAAGTGTTTAAAAAAATTTTTTTTAAGTTTATTTATTTTTGAGAGAGAGACAGAGCATGAGCAAGGGAGGGAGAGCAGAGAGAAAGAAACAGAGGGAGACACGGAATCTGAAGCAGGCTCCAGGCTCTGTGCTGTCCGCACAGAGCCCGACACGGGGCTCAAACTCACGAACCATGAGATCATGACCTGGGCCGAAGTTGGAGGCTTACTTGACTGAGCTACCCAGGTGCCCCATGAAAGACATTTTTAAAAAACCAAAATTAAATTCACAGAAATTAAAACTACAAGATCGAAGTGGAAAATCCCCTAGGTGAGATAAACAGCAGGTCAGATGTTACAGAATACCCTGAGGGCAAAGCTGTACAAGTGATCCAAAATGAAATGGAAAGAAAAGAAGAAAAATTCTTTAAAATATAACTAGGACATCAATGAGCTACAGAGCTGACACCACAGGAGAACCTAGATACTTCCCCCTAAGACCAAGAGCAAGACAAAGATGTTGGCTTTCCCCACTTCTAGTCAACATTTCACTACAGGTTCTAACCAGGGCAATTAGACAAGAAATAACAGGCATCCAAAAAGTGGGGGGGGGGGGGGGGAGAAGTAAAATTATATAAGCAGATAGCATGATCTCATATACAAAAAAAAACACAAAACCCTACAGAATTCATTGAATCCACTGAATCTATTATAATTTAATAAATTATTTCCGCAAGGTCATATAAGCTCAATATTCAGAAACCTATTGTATTTCTATACACCAACAATGAACTACCTGAAAATGACATGAAAATTCCACTTATAACAGCATCAAAAATAACAAAACATTTGGAATAAAACAAAGAAGTACAATACTAATACACTGAACTACCGCTGAAAGAGCTGAAGACCTAAATAAATGGAAAGACGGCCCATGTTCACGGAGCAGAAGACACAATACTGTCAGGGTATTAACAGCCCCCAAGGCGGTCTGCAGGTCCCATGACACCCCATCAAAATCCCAGCTGGTCCAAGTTTCTTTTTTGCGGGAACTAACAAGTTGATCTAAAAATTTATATGGAAACACAAAGAATCAAGCACACCTAAAATAATCTTGTAGATGACAAAGGACTCATATACTTCCTGATCTCAAAGCTTTCTACAAAGCTACAGTAATCAGAATAGCACAATGCTAGCAAAAGATATACAGCCCAAGGAACAGGACTTAGATCAGAAATAAACTCTTACAGTGATGATCACTGGCCATGCACACGGAGAATGAAGTTAAACCCTTCCCTCATACCACACCCACAACCAAACTCAGATGGATCATAGATCTAAATATAAGAGCTAACTCAGGGGCACCTGGGTGGCTCAGTCAGTTAAGCATCTGACTTCAGCTTAGGTCACAGCTTCTAAGTTTGAGCCCTTCATCAGGCTCTGTACTGAGAGCCTGGAGCCTGCTTCAGATTCTGTGTCTCCCTCTCTCTCTGCCCCTTCCCCTGCTCATGCTCCCTCTCTCTCTCTCTCTGCCCCTCCTCCACTCATGCTCTCACTCTGTCTCTCAAAAAATGAATAAACACTTAAAAATATATATTTAAAAAAAAGAAAAAAGTCTTGAGGCACCTGAATGGCTCAGCTTGTTAAGCATCTGACTTTGGCTCAGATCATGATCTCAAGATCTGTGAGTTTGAGCACCATCTTGGGCTCTGTGCTGACAGCTCAGAGCCTGGAGCTTGCTTCAGATTCTGTGTCTTCCTCTCTTTCTCTCTCAAGATAATAAATCAACATTAAAAGATTTAGAAAAAAAATAAAAAAGTCTTAAAAGCATCTGGAAATTTTTTTAATTTAGAAATTTTAAAAAATGTCATTAATTTTTTGGGGTGCCTCGGTGGCTCAGTGAGTTGGTTAAGCATCCAAGTTCAGCTCAGGTCATGATCTCACAGTTCGTAAGTTCAAGCCTCATGTTGGGCTCTGTGCTGATAGCTTGGAGCCTGGAGCCTGCTTCAGATTCTGTGTCTCCCTCTCTCTGCCCCTTTCCTGTTCTTGCTCTCGCTCTCTCTCTCAAAAATAAATAAACATTTAAAAAAAATTTTTTTAAGTTGTTAATTGTTTTAAAAAGAAAAAACAGTACGTATGAAGGAACAAAGATGAGATGACAGATTTCTTATGGGAAATAACAAGAGAAGACAGTAAAGTTGTATCTCTAAAGTACTGCGGAACAAGATTGTCAACTAAATTCTATACCTAGGGAAAACAGCTTTCAAAAACAAAGATCAAATAGAGTTTCCAGGGGCCCCTGGGTGGCTTAGTTGGTTAAGATCTGACTTTGGCTCAGGTCATGATCTCAGTTTGTGGGTTCGAGCCCCACATCGGGCTCTGTGCTGACAGCTCAGAGCCTGGAGCCTGCTTCACATTCTGTGTCTCCCTCTCTCTCTCTCTCTCTCTGCCCCTCCCCTGATCACACTGTCTCTAAAAAATAAATAAAATGTTTTAAAAAATATACAGTTGGGGCACCTGGGTGGCTCAGTCGGTTAAGCGTCCGACTTCGGCTCAGGTCATGATCTCACAGTTTGTGGGTTCGAGCCCCGCGGGCTCTGTGCCGACAGGTCAGAGCCTGGAGCCTGCTTCAGATTCTGTGTCTCCCTCTCTCTCTCTCTCCTCATTCCCTAATCACACTGTCTCTGTCTCTCAAAAATAAATAAATGTTATAAAAAATCTTTTTAAAAAATATAGTTCCCAGACATGTAAAAGCTGGAAGAATTTAAGTAATAAACTGCTACAGTTCTTTAGGCAGAAGGAAGAAGACACAGTTGAAAATGTGGATCTACACAAAGGAATGAGGCATCAAAAAGTAACAACGTGGCCAAAAACACTAAAGAAATAAAGGGGCTGAATCTCAATGGTTAAATTTTAGAGGAACATGTGCGATTTTTTAAATCCAAGATTTAAAAAAAAAAAAAATTTTTTTTTTTTTGGCCCAAACACACAGGGGGCCATGTGGCATAACACCCACAGAAGGACAGAGCTACTACTGGCCAAGAGGGGTCCCTGGGGAATAGGGCAGCACCACTTGAGGCACCCTCCTCAGGAGGGGAGATGCCCCCCGGCTACCCTGGGACACCTCAGGGCAGACAACGGGAGCTAATCCAAGAATGGTAATCAGACCTGTGGCAGCAGGAACACAAGAAGGAAGGTGCAGGAGGTCTGAGACCATCTTCCAATGCCAAGGGCAGTAGGTGAAGCAGGAGGGCTTGCTATGTAGGGCCCTTGGAGGTGGAGGGGAGGAGCAGATCACTGTAAAGAAGCACCCTCCCCTAGGCTGACTCCACTACAGGCAGGGTCCCCAGGAGATGGACAGTTCTTGCCCGCAGAGTTCACGTGGTGGAAGTGGAAGGCAGAAGAGGTCACCTGTCCTGGTGGCTGGGTCAGAAGATCTTCAGAGACGTCACTAGCTACAGGCCTACCATTCTCTTTGGATCGTGTTATTTCTCCTCCTCCATACGCAGAAAGTGCTTCAGAGCATCCAACCCCAAGATGTATTCAGTGTCACCTCTATAAAAACCTTGGTTGCAATTACACAAGGAAAAGCCATACATGCCTGCGCCCCCCGCCAGCATGAGGACCCTCAGTTACCATCCAGCAGTCCCTACCCCAGGAGAGACTCCAACGCGCTTTTCCTTTTTTTTTTTAAGTTTATTTTGAGAGAGAGAGAAAGAGTGCATGCAAGCAGGGAGTGCATGCAACAGTAGGGATGTTCTCACGGGCCTTATTTAGGACCTTGTGGGCAAGCAGGGAAGGGGCAGAGAGAGGGGGAGAGAGAAAATCCCACTGTCAACACAGAGCCCGAGGCAAGGCTTGAACTCACGAACTGTGAGATCACGTCCTGAGCCGAAACCAAGGGTCAGACCTTGGTTTGACTGAGTCACCCAGGCACCCCCCAACATGCATTTTTATTTTTACTTATTTTCTTAATGTGTATTTATTTATGAGAGAGAGAAGGAGAGCAGGGGAGGGGGAGGGGGAGAGGGAGAGAGGGGTAGAGAGGACCCGAAACGGGCTGTGAGCTGTTGGCACAGAGTCCGATTCGGGGCTCGAACTCACGAACCACGGGATCATGACCGGAGCCGAAGCCAGATGACTGACTGAGCCAACATGCATTTTTAAAGCAGACAGCGTGACACCGGCTTACAGTGGGGGGTCCAACCTGCTGACCTCACCTGGATCCACTGCTCACGGTTGATCTCCACACCGTTAGCCCGCAGTGAGGTGATGGCTCGGTCAATGATCTTCTCCACCATCTGAGTGTTCCCGTTGGCTTCCTCCAGCTTGGCAGCCGTGATCCAGATGTGCCGGTCAGTAGGGATATTCTCACGGGCCTTATTTAAGACCTTGCGGGCGTTTTCATAGGTCTCTAGCCTCGCCAGAGCAAGCCAGAGCTGTATGGAGAGAATACCAGCAAGCAAGGGGACAGTGTTCAGGGCAGCTCGCCAGGTCAGACGGTGAGCCAGCCTTAACAGGCACAGCCCTTCCACCAAATTCTTTCAAACAGCTCTCAAGGATCCATTAAATAGAGCCCAGGAACGTGTACGGCGACACTTTTCCCTGATCTGATTAACTGTTCAGTTATGTTTCTGACTTATCAAGGGGCTCTGGAAACATGAGAAGGTGACAGATTCTCAGTCACACGTTTCAAACACCAGGTAAACGCACACGGTGTGCCAGACTCATTGCGGGTGCGGCACCGAAGACGAGCAGGACACGACCGCCGACGCCACAGAGGACGTCCGGGTGCTCAGCCTTCTGGGGGCGCGCGTCCCGGCTGCTCCTTCTGCAGTAGTTCATCACCAAAGATGTGCACGGGCTCTATCTACTTCTATACAAGTAAAGATTAACTTTCTTTGGAGAATTTCACAATACCCCTTAGGATAATTAAGGACATGTTAGGTATCATAAAAACACCACTAAAAATCACTGCACAGAATACTGTGAACCAGAATGTTTGAAACTAAAGAAACCCAACTAGCTTTGGGGCAATGAGCCTCTCATGCTAAGCTGAGAGGAAATTCTATCAGTATTTTCCACCATCCGCCGCTGTTCTGTCCCGTTTACAAACTCTGAGCTGAATTAGAAGGACTGGCCCCTGCAAAAGAGGGCTCAAAACAGAATTCTCAGTAGCGGCCAGAGCCGAGCCAAGATTCCATTCTGCACTTCTTTTAGGAGCACAAATGACCATGGCTACGCCGGCCGTTCCTCCTGGCAGTTGTGTTACCAGGTGGCCTTGTGTGTTTTCACGCTGCCTTATGGCCCCAGAAATCACAGCTCAATGCTCAGTGGATGCCACTTCCAGACGCTGCACTTGGGCTCAGGCAGAGCCTGGCGGACTCACCTCCACGCTGGTGGGGCAGCACTCCACAGCTCGGCTAAGCATGATTCTAGCATCTTCGGGCTCTTCCAGTTCAACGGCCGCCTTCCACAAGCGAACCGAGTTTGGAACATGTTCAAGGGCTGAGAAAGGTCAGATAAGAAATCAGGTCACAGAGAGGCAGGGTGCTCATGTCACAGGGAGCGCTGCCGCCAGCAGGACCAAAGGATGCCTCCCTTGGTGGCCAGGATCACAGAGCAGCCTTTATATGGGTTCTCCGGAGTCTGGGGCAGACACAGCCAAGCCCAGGGCAGAACATCTTCGGTCACAAGCAAGTCCAGGACACAGCAGAAGACTGAGGGGGGGGCACAGGGAGCTGTGCACCATCTGCTCCCACTCATGCTTGAATACCAGTGTTAAGAACCACAAGAAGGCAATCGCCCACGCACGAAGGGCTGGTCAGGCAGGTTGTGTGTGAGTGAGCAGAAGTCAGGGGAAGAGAAAAGAGAAGCGGCCCTGGGATGCATGTCTCTCCAGGATGGCGTGCATCTGAGGGCCGGCGGCCCGTGGGCTCTTTCCTGGCCTGGGAGGGGTGACGTGCACTGACGGAACACTGGCCCTGCAGCAGGTAGGCTCCTTTGGTGGCCCATGGGCAGGAGCATATGTAGTGACATCAGAGAAGGGGGACAGACCCCCAGAAGAGGCTACATCTCTGTATAGTCCTGAAACTTCCAAACCTTCGTTTAAGCAACAGAACCCTTTCTTCATATGCAACTTATCCGAAAGTCCAAAACACAAGGCAGACCAACACAGAGCCTGGCCGCGTGAGCACTGGGGGAGCGTGAGGCCAGGCCCTCTAGTCGGCCCCTGGCAGGGGTGGGCTGACAAAGAACAGCAGAGCAGGACACCCGAGCACCTCGAAGGCAGCTCCCCAAATGGGCTCTTGTTTCTTGGAAACACATGGGCCACACTTGTGGAAAAGAGACCTAAGATTTAATGGTGCAGAATCTACAGACCTACAAAATTTCTCATTTGAAATCAGGGCACAGACTGGGGCCTTCTGGGGCCCCTGAATGAAGCCAGGACATGAGACGGTGAGCCTCCCTCACTGGCAGCAGCAACTAGCAGGCCCCACTTCAGGGGACGCACGGCCCCCACCCAATCCAAGGGGCTGTGTACCAGTGCCATGGAGCAGGATCACAGAGGGCCGTTCGGGGTTCACAGAATCCCTCCCAACGGTGACCTGACAATGCCCGCTGCTGAGCTGAGTCCCATCATAGGGAACATTCCCTAGCCAGACCCTGGATTAGACCAGTATCTGGACCCATTCCATCAGGAGGGGCAGGGGCTGGTTCCTTCTGAGTTGGATTTGCCTTCCCTGCCTACAGAGCTCTGCCAGTACCACACAACCACCACACACTCAAGAAACTTACTTCACAGCGAAAAACATGCAGCAAAGAGCTCAGAATGTGGGATTCCCTGGCCTTACCACATTCCCATCATATGGAGCAAAGGCCCAGCAGAACAGTGGGATACTACTGAGCATTTCGAGCATGGCTGGGAGAAACAGCCCAAAGCAACAGACCTCAGCATCATAGGCTGCAACCACCTACAAGGGTGCTTCTCACACAGTCAAAACACACGTCCAGGAAGTAGTGACATCCAAGCAGCTCCCCAGACTACAGGTCACTACCCACTGGGAGAGCCTGGTTCCCGCTTCCACACCTGTGAACCGTGTCGTTGGGAGGTTTCATGGCCACAGCTCTACCGCACTGAAAGCTGAGCCCTCTGAGGCCAGTGCACCAGCCCTGGCTGGAGAGGGGACCGCTGATCTCCAAGGGGAGACTGCGTTACACAGTGTACTCGGGGAGGAAAGCCCCATGACCAGAGCCCAGAGAGTGCTAAGGCCTGGCTTAGTATTCCCATTTCCAAGAGTGAGTTAATGGAAGTGTGGTGGCCCAAGAAACCACCACTGAGGATTTAGACTCTTCAGGAGTGACAGTTTGAGTCATTGGTCCAGGAAAGTACCCTGACCAGGTAAGGTGCTAGCAGAGGGCACAAGCATTGGAAGAAGAAAGTCCTAACCTCTAGCCAAGTGACCAGCCAGAGACATGAGGACATAGAACTACACCCGCTAATCCTGCAGGCACACATTAGCTACTTTGCCCCTGATTTCCTTCTCCATGTTACACTACAGACCAGTGGAAGTAAATTTCATCATTCAGTCTCAACTTTCCAGTGGGACTGAACTTACAGGGTCATTTCCTTCACCAACAGATGGGTACGACACCCAAGATTACTTTTTGAGAGACAGTGGGAATTCCTCCACTACTATCTCATCAGCAGCCCACAGAACTAAAGTTAAAGCCCGCTACTGTTGGCCGGTCCAGCTTTGCCACAGCTCTTCCCAGAGGCCAGCTACCATGTGGAGACTCTATGGCAAGCTGGTGTAGAAGGGGAGCCCTGGTGTATAAGAGCAGTCTGAAGTAGATATGCCCGCAAGCAGAAGATGGGACCACACAGAGGCCAACATGATCTCCAGCCGTGGTCCTGCAGGGAGGACACTCAGTTGCTATCCCTGTGCTCACGATGACCCGACAATGACGGCCACTGGAGGCTGCCATGACTTATGTGCCACAATATATGGTTTTGGTGTAAATTAACTCCACTTCTATATGACTGTACTAACTGCACGTCACGAAGAGCTGAGTTGGCAAAAAGCAGCCAACGGCCCAGCCTCAGGCCCACATGTGCCCTAACAGACAAGAACACCAGCTCAGAGGTCAAGCACCATGCTCAAGGTCACTCAGGTGTCAGATTAGCATTTCAAGTTCAAATCCTCCCAACAGTGGACTAAAAGGTCAGCTGCATTCAACTGAGACCCAGAACTCACATGCCAGCAACTAAGGGCTGGCAAGGTGTCCTAAGGCACTGATGGAAGTAACTCATCTTGATTTTCACCAAGAACTAAACAGAGCGGCACCTGGCTCTGCCCCAGGCATCTAAAAACTGATGCTGTTTTTGGAAATACTCTAAGGACAGGGGCAGGCCAGGACCACGACCAGGAAGCAGAGGCACAGGCCAGCTTGAGGACTCCATGTTCCTTCTACCTTAGCACAGCTCTCTGAGAGAAGCAAATCCCAGAGAGCCACTGCCCTCGAGATCCAGCCTGGCCTGGGAAAGCCATCATTCAACACTGCTCTGCAGACCCCCCCGGGTCCGCTCCCCTCTCCAAATCTGGAGCCAGCTGGAAATGAATCCAGGTAATCTTGCGGTGAACAAGGAGTGGCCACAAAGACATTCTGACCATTCATCATCAGTTGTGGCAGGCAAGATTCAGTAGAGCTTTCCTAAATAAATAATGCTAATTACCCAGAGTTTAATATGTTTCTCATTAAAGAACTATTTTTCTGGCTAAAAAAAAGCTGATTTCTATAAACCAAGACAGGTGCTAACTTTCTGCTCTTGGCTTCATTTTAAGAGAACGGCTGAGCATTTAATGGGTAGCAAAGCTGTAGTCAGGAAACCAGACCCAAGAGAGGAAAACGCATTCGAATACACCCAGACACATGCAGTCAGGTCACACACAAGGGGCACTCTGCCTGGCCGCTATCAGACACAGAGAATAAACAGTCAGAAACTGTGTGTGAGAATACTCACATGGCCTGATGTCACACACCTCCAACATTTCACTCAAACACCCACCTTAAAAACAAGAGCTGGAAACCTCTCACTGAACGCTGCCCTCAATTCTACAAAACATGCCTCGTTTTAGCCACACTCCAAATTCCAGTAGAGTATGCCACTGACAGGTTTACTCCGGACCAACCCTGTGCTGCACATCCGCTCTGGACAGAGACCAGGAGCGGCAACCCTGTCCCAGTCTGTGGAGGGAGAGACACTGCTCCTACCACGGGCTCTGCAACGACAGCTCTACCCACCACACACGCTCTATCTTGACAGTGACTCCTGGGTGTGGTCAGCCTCCCTGGCATGCAAACCGTTCACTGTGACACAAGCCGACGGCACATGCCGCCCTGCTTGAGCACCAAGTGAGAAGATAGGTCCTATCAGGTGACCTTGCAAGGGACTCCATTAATGCACAGCTCTGCTGTGACCACCCAGTTTGCTCAGCCTTAAAACCACATGACGCGCCACTACCTGCCACGGCGTCTGGCTCCTGGCAGTGGAGAAGACTGCCAGCCCGAGGCCTGCTTTGGGCTGGCTCAGCTCGCCTTCCACAACCACCACACTGAGCCCTAAGAAGCAGGTTCCGAAGGAGTACTGTTCTTGCAGATGGGAAAAGCCTGGGCCACAGAGCGACTGCTTATGGGTTCAAGGTCACACAACAGGAAAAGGCAGGTGTGGGATCTAAACCTGAGGGCCTCATCCAGAGTGTAAACTACCCACCAATCTAAGAGGATCCAAGAGCAGAGGCAACCCAACCCAGAAAAAGGCCTGAAAATGTCACCCATCCCCTAACCATTTCTGCCAAAAGTCTGAGCAAAGCAGCAAAGAGTCTGCTCTCTGAGAACACAGGCACCAGGAACACGGGCACCAGGAGTGGAGAAGGCGGCGCTTCCCTCACATGGGTCACAGCCCCAGAAGCATCCGCTGGTGATGGCAGCCCCAGGGAGGCTCACCTTTGCGGAGAACCCGCTTCTTTGCGCGAATGTCTGTTTCCAGCTCTGCTGCTCTGATGTAAATCCTGACAGACTGAGGGAGATGACGGACAGCTTGGGCCACCACAGCTTTGGCTGTGTCCCCCGGCTGCAGCCTGGCTGCTTCTAGCCAGACATCTTCACTCTGTGAGGCAAAACAAAAGAGCAGTAAGTGTCCATGCAGGCCATGAGCTGAGACAGAGCAGCAGTAGCCATGAAGCTCTCAGGAACAGGAGGGACTGGGTTCATTAGACCTGTGGCCCCAGGTTTGACAACCAAACCTAAGTCCATCAGCTCAGCCTCACACATGCCTGCACCAGAGACCCCCTAGAGTGCCAGTGCTTGGGAATGTGGCAGCAGCACCTCTGTGACCAAGTGGAGCAAACATACAACACTAGGAGAAAAGAAAAAAGTCTGCCTTCAGGATGATAAGTCAATTGACAGACGACCTGGAGATATACCAGCCGGTGACTGTGGGATTGCCTGGGAAGTTCTAATTTATGCCTGATGTCCTGGGGTCAGGATTCAGAGAAGGGATCGTTCACTGCCAAGGCCATCCTAGTATGCACAATAAATGTATGGTACCCTAGAGGGTCTCAAAGGACTTTTTAAAGCTTGTCTAGTCACTTTACCTCCCAAAAAAGTACTGGAAGAGTCTCCTAAGAGTTAGAATTAATCTTTATGTCTCTTACATTGGGAGGTGGAAAAGCTGACCAGTTTAGCTTTCTTGTTAAGGTTATTCTGCCTTTAAACAAATTGCAGATAAGCCTTAAATGCTAAATGAAAATAAGCAGGAAAAAACCCTTTCACACTTTTTACCTCCTCCCCCTGGCCTGTCCAGCTGTGTGGAGTTCTGGCACCAAGAAGCAGGAAGGTTTATCCTACCTCAAGTCCCTCTCACACACGTGCCCTGCATGCCACAAACACTGCAGGTCCCTCAGGGGCCGGCATCTCACAGCGTTCCCAGAAAACCCGAACCCAGGCCGTACCTTGGGGCACATCTCCGTCCCCTTCATAATGAGGTTTCGGGCGACTTGCAGCTTCCCAGTGACTTCTTCCAGGCGGGCGGATGCGATCCAGGCTGGTGGGTGATGAGGGTTTGTCTCCCGGACAGACTTGAGGAGCAGTCGTGCCTTCTTGATGTCACTGCCAGGGTCAGAAAGCACACAGGGTCAGGCCACCACACTGCAGAGGGTGTGCCCAGGCCCGGAACGAAGACACCAACATAGGTCAGCCTCCCTGGCATGCAAACCGTTGAATGTGATGTCCCTAGAGACAGAACGTACTCAAAACTCGGACCAGCGCCCTTCTGAGACTGCTGCTGAGCACCCAGGCAAACAGGCCATGAGCACCTCTTCAGGCACCAGGCAGGCACTGAGGTCAAGGGTCCAAGCGTGGGACTCAGTTAGCAAGGTGCCCTCTCGCTCAGCATGCACACAAAATTCGAATATTATTTGTAACATATTTAATATCCACAACATATTTAAACACATAAAGGGAAAAATCAACCCACTTCACCATATATTTTTTTTAGAATGTCCAGATTCTATTTTGGTCACATATTTCTCTAATAAAATCCAAAACGTTCTAGGCAACCTGAGTCCCACTCCTTCCCACCAATCCCACAGAGCACTCACTTGATGTCCCCTCCATGGGTCGGAATCATGGAGTTTAAATCCGTCAGATAGCCTTTGGGGTCAACCACAGTCTGCCCGCTCACAGAGTCTGACACCTGCAAGGCAGGACAAGTCAAGCAGGAATTGGAGGGAGTCAAAGACGCCCAAAACAAAGTGTCCAGAGGTCTCTGGGACCCCTCTCACAATCCTGACCACCAGTGAGTATGGAATCTATAAAGGTAGGAAAACAACCGTAACTCAAAACTACAGTTTGTGATGTCCACAAATGAATCTCACATAGATAAAACAAAAATTTAAAAAAAAGTCATAAAAGCCCTGGGGCGGGGGGAACTTAGCTAAACATAAGAAAGGTCTATCTATAAATGAGTGAAACCTTCATTATACCATTCTCTCTGACCGCGAAGCTTAAAATTACCATAATAAACAATAACAAAAAAAAAAAGAAAGAAAGAAAAGAAAAGACGTGTACAGAGGGTGCTAAGCGAATTCAGCAAGACAAGAAAAAGAGGAAAGTGGTCTAGACTGGAATGGAAAAGATAAGGCTCTGTCTGCAGATGACTGGCTATGTAGAAAATCCAAAGAAGCAACATTAAAAACTCCCAGAACTAGTAAGCAATTAAAGCAAGGTTGTAAACAGATACAAGGTTGACATACAAAAGTCAATCACTTTCCCATATACCAGCAATGAACAAAAGGAACCTGAAATTAAAAACAAAGTATCGGGTGCCTGGGCAGCTCAGTCTATTAAGCTT
Organism: Suricata suricatta; assembly: GCF_006229205.1. Taxonomy (NCBI): domain Eukaryota; kingdom Metazoa; phylum Chordata; class Mammalia; order Carnivora; family Herpestidae; genus Suricata; species Suricata suricatta. Next base: position 105,978,619 of record NC_043711.1, on the reverse strand, counting down.
CTGACTTTGGCTCAGGTCATGATCTCATGGTTCCTGAGCTCGAGGCCCCCTTGGAGTGAGCTCTGCCCTGCGTCTCTTCCTTTCTCTCTCTCCCTCCCTCTCTCCCTCTCTCCCTCTCTCCCTCTCTGCCCCTCACTCACTTGTGCCGTTTCTCAGAAAAAAAAATCTTAAGAAAAATTTTTTTAATTCTAAAAACACAAAGTATCATCTACTCTTCCTGAAGAGGAAGTACTTAATATCATTAAGGTATCGGTTCTTCCCATCTGGATCTATAGATTTAATGCACTTACGTAGAAAAGCAAAGACCCGCGGTGGCTGACACAATATTGAAGCCAAAGAACAAAGTTAGAGCGCTGTTACTACCCAACTTGAAGACTCACTGCAAAGCCACAGTAACCAGGACAGTGTGTAATGTCAAAAAAATGAACAAGTAAACCAGTGGTAGAGAATAGGGCCCGAGGGCGCCACCTAGTTCAGGCAAGAGAGCATGTGACTCTTGATCTCAAGGTTGTGGAGTTCAAGCCACATGCCGGGGGTGGAGCCTACTTTGGGGAAAAAAGAAAAGAACAGAGCCCAGAAATACCGTGAAGAGCAAAGGCAACACAGCGGAGCAAGGACAGTCTCTTTAACAAATGACACCAAACCCACTGGACGTCCACGTGCAGAGAAATGAATCTAGACATAGACTATACACCCCTCACAAAAATTAACTCAAAACAGAATACAAACCTAAATATAAAACACAAAACTACAAAACTCTTACATGGCAGCACAGGAGAGAAAATCTAGATGACCTGAGGTTCAGGGAGGACTTTTTAGATACAACACTGAAGGCACCATGCATGAAAGAAAGAACTGATAAATTAGACTTCATTAAATTAAACAATTCCTGTCTGTGAAAGGCATTGTCAAGGGAATAAGACGACAAGCCACAGACTGAGAATGAATACCCAAAAAGACATATCTGATAAAGGACTTGTACCCAAAACATAGAACTGAAACTCAATAATACAAAAACAACCCAATTAAAAAGTGGGGCAAAGACCCTAACAGACCCCTCAACAAAGAGATCCAGACAACAAATACAAATATGAAAAGACGCTCCACATCATATGTTACCAGAGAAATGCGGATGAAAACAACAGTAAGATACTACCCCACACCTCTCAGAACGAGCAAACCCAGAACGCTGACCCCAAGCGCCATTGAAGGGGAGGGGCAGTGGGGGCTCTCACTCGTTGCTGGCGGGAATGCAAAACGGAGCAGCCACTCTGGAAGACACTTCGGTGGTTTCTTCCAAAACTAAACATACTCTTACCATATAATCCAACAGTCACTCTCTCTGGTATTTACCCAAAGGAGTTGAAAAATTACAAGTACACACACGAAACTGCACACAAATGTTTACAGCAGCATTATTCAAAACTGCCAACACTTGGAAGTAATCAAGATGTGGATCGGACAAAACTGATCCAGAAAACGGAGTAAAATCAGTGGTGAAAAGAAATGAGCTATCAAGCCATGAAAGGACACAAAGGAGTACACTTGAGGTTACTGTAACATTGTGTGTCCACTATACTTCAATTACAAACATTTTTTTAAAGAAATAGCCACCAAGCATGCCGAAAGATGCCCAATCTTATTAAGATTAAAGCTAACATGAAGGCCGCCCAGGCGGCTCAGTTGGTGGGACATCTGACCTCGGACCAGGTCATGACCTCACTGCCCGTGCGTCGAGCCCCCAGCAGGCTCACTGCTGTCAGCACAGAGCCCGCTTCGGGTCTTCTGTCCCCCTCTCTCTGCCCCTCCCCCACTTGTACTCTCACTCTCAAAAATAAGTAAAACATTAAAAAAAATTTTTAAGCTAATGTGAATAAAAAAAAAAAGACACGGAGGACATTTAAGTGCGTGTTACTAACTGAAAGAACCCAATCTGAGAAAGCTACACACTGAATGGTTCCAACCATCCGGCATTCTGGAAAAGGCAGAGCTATGGAGACAGTAACAAGTTCAGCAAGTGCTAGAGGTTGAGAGGCAGGAAGGTTTGGTGATACAGTAACTGGCCCTTGAACAGCACGGCTGAGCTACACAGGTCTACATGGATTTTCTTCAACACAGGATCATACTGTAGATGTCTTTTCACTTACAACTTTCTTAATAATATTTTCTTTTCTTGTGCTTCCTTTATTGTAAGATTATAGTTCGTGATACATACAATGTAGAAAATATGCGTTAATCAACAGTCAGCGTTATCAGTAAGGCTTCCAGTCAACAATAGGCTTTAGGAGTTAAGTTTTTGGGGAATAGAAAGTTATTCAATTGAGCAGGGAGTCAGTGCCTCTAACCCCTGCGTTGCTCAAGAGTCAACTATGCAATGGTGGATACTTTTGTCCAAATCCGTAAAATGCACAACACCGAGAGTGAACCCTGCCATGAACTGCAGGTTTGGGTGACAATATGTATATGTAGGTTTATTAATTTTAAATACTGGCCCACTCAGGTGGGGATGTTGGCAACAGAAGAGGCAGAGGGTACATGGGAAATCTGTCTTTTCCTTGCAATTTTGCTGTGAATCTAAAACCACTCAAAAAAAAGTGTAGTTCTTCCTCGTGCTGCCGCCACAGACCTCTGGTGAAGCCCAACATCGTTAGAAGGCGGACCTACGGTTGCCTGGGTGGCTCAGTCGGATGACCAGCTCAGTGGTTCAGCTCAGGTCATGATCTCGCAGTTTTTTAGTTCAAGCCCCATGTTGGTCGGGCCCTGTGCTGCTGACAACTCGGAGCCTGCAGTCTGCTTTGGATTCTGTGTCCCCCTCTCTCTCTGTCCCTCCCCTGCTTGTGCTCTGTCTCTCTGTCAAGAATAAATAAACATTAAAAAAAAAAAAAAGAAAAGAAAAGAAAAGAAAGCAGACTGAGAAGTGCATCCAGCACCATTCAGACCCATATGTCAAATTAAACAGAGAGGCACTGACAACAGGGTGCACAGATGATTCAATGGCCAGATCTCGATGCCTAGCATGGATTACAGGAGCAACAAGAAAGTAAAGCACATGCTGCCCAGTGGCTTCTGGAAATTCCTAGCCCACAGCGTCAAGGAGCTTGAAGTGCTGCTGCTGTGCAGAGACCACGCACAGGGTCTCCTCCGGGAACCACAAAACCACTGTGGGAAGAGCAGCCCTGCCAGCCAGCAGGCTCAACAATCCCAAGCCAGGCTGCGCAGCGAAGAAAATGAACAGATGGCTTATGTGCACGTTGTATTTATGCCAATAAAACCATAAAACTACAAAAAAAAAAAAAACGGGTAAAGGACTTGAGTAGACATTTCTCCAAGGAAAAGACACGATAAGACATTTCTCCACCTGGAAAGACACTCAACACTCATTAGGGAAACAAAGGAGAACCACAATGACAAAGAGTATTACCTCACGCCCATTACAATGGCTATTACCAGAATATCTGACAATAACAAATGTCCACGATAGGGAGAAACTGCAACCCTCAGGCAGAGCTGCTCAAAGAATTAAACAAAGAATCACCACATGATCCGCCATCCCACTTCCGGAAGCAGGGACTTAAACAGCCGTGGGCACACCCATGTTCACAGCAGTACCAGCCACGACGGTTGAAAGGTGGAAGGAACCCAAGTGTCTGTTGAAAGCAAAGACAAAAAGGGACCTACACATACACACAATGGAGCATTTTTCAGCTTAAAAAAAAAAAAAAAGAAATACGGACACACACTACAATACGGATGAGCTCTGAGACCACCACGCTAACAGAAATAAGCCAGTCACAAAAGGACAGATACTGTACCAATCTGCTCACATGAGGGTACTTGGAAGAGTCCAATTCATAGAGACAGAAAGGAGTTAATAAGGTCCGGGAGTGGGAAATGGGAAGTTAGTGTTAATGGGGACAGAGCTTCAGTTTGGGAAGATGAAGTTCTAGAGTCGGGTGGCAGCGACGGTCATATAACAGGAATGTACTTTACACCACTGTCTGTACACTTAACAACTATTAAAATACAGGGGCGCCTGGGTGGCTCAGTTAAGTGCCCGACTTTGGCTCAGGTCATGATCTCACGATTTGTGGGTTTAAGCCTCACATTGGGCTCTGTGCTGACAGGTCAGAGCCTGGAGCCTGTCTTCGGATTCTGTGTCTCCTTGTCTCTCTGCCATTCCCCCACTCACTCTCTGTCTCTCCTTCAAACATTAAAAAAAAACCTATTTAAATGGTAAATTTTATCACATGTATCTTACCACAAAAAAGTTACCGTGAGAAAGAATTTTTAAGAAATTACTCTATATTCCACAAACAACTCTAGAAGAGAAACAACTACCGAAGACGCGTGCAACAGGAATGACAACTGACGTCAGAGCAATGTCACCTAGAGGAACCGGGCAGAGCACACGCCAGAGGCAGCCCTGACAGCACGGCTGGAGGCACACAGGAGAGGCCGCCTGCGCCGGCGCTAAGCACGGAAAGCAGACGGAGGCTTGCTTGTTGGAGGGGGTTGGCCTCTCAGGCCGGCGATGCGCCCTGCCAGTGCCGCGACCAGCTGATCACAAAGGCGCAGCCTCTGCTGTGGGCTCTCCAGGGCCGTGTGCTGGAGACACAGCCTAGCCCTTAAGTGAAAAACCCCACAATTCCACTTTAAAGACACCACAAAAATGTCTACTTAATGATAAAAGCACAAGAAGTTCACCAAAACAGGGTTTGTAACGGCAAAATAACAGTGAACTACTCTCTAATTTATAAAGCATAAAGTAGGAACACTTCTGGTGACATAAAAACAGGCAGTTTTTTAAATTTGTAACTGATTTGTATTATAAAATACTGGCTTGCCATAAAAAACTGATGTACAGTACAACTTCCATGGAAATGCACAAGTTTCCCGCTGCACCAAACAGTAACGGGGGAGACGTTCACTCTACTGTTCGTATTCGGCCACTTCTCATCACACATAGCTCCCCATCCACACCCCGTGTCATCCACCCTCCCCACCATGGTGTGCCCTAGGAACGTGCAGGCGCATCTGTGTGAGGCCACGCTTGGGAGGGCTGCACATGCCACCACAGGCACCCAAACACGTGAGGACTCTTCTTCCCTGATTTTGTGTTCTTGTGCTTTCTATCATGCAAAAGGTTTTAATTTGTATGTAATGAAATTTGAAAGTATTCTTCTTCATGGTTTCTGATATGCATGTCGTAATTAGAAAGGGTTTTGCACCTCACCTGGGTTTTCTAGAGCACTGACAAACTGACTCAAGTGCAGGCAGAAAATATGCACATTGAACTTTTTACTGAAGTAGAATTAGCATACGACGTGTAACAGGTGTACAGCACTGATTCGACAATTCCAGGTCACTCAGGGTTCACGACGCGAGTCACCCACCATACGACGTTACCTCAACATTTCTGATGATTCCCTACGCTGTACTTTTCACCTCCGTGACTTGTTTCATAACAGGAGGTTTGTACCTCTTAAGCCCCCATTATCTATTTCACCTATGCCCTCTCTTCCCTCTGGCAACCACCTGTTTGTTCTCTGTATTTAAGAGTCCATTTTTTGGTTGCTTTTAAAGTTCCACATCTAAATGAAATTATCTGGTATTTGTCTTTTCCTGTATGAATTATTTCATTTAGCACAGAACCTTCCAAGCCTACCCATATCGTGGTAAGTGACAAGATTTCCCTCTTCAGAATGGCTGAGTGGTCCCACACTGCAATACGCGCAGGTGCTGAACTTCGGCATCAAGGTGGAAGGACTGAGCCCCACCGACAGAGAGCACGCAGCTGGTCACGAGTGCCTCCGTTCGTCTGCCCACCAGGCAGTCCTCTGTCACCTGCGACTGCCCGCAGATCCCTAAGACGTAACTAGGGGCCCCACATGGGCTGGGCCTCACCGCTGGCACTGAGTGCATCACGCCTGTGCATGGCCTGCTGGCAGATGGACACAGGGTCCTGCCAGGAAACTACATCGTCAGAGGTCTGCTTATCCTCTAATAAAGCACTTCAAAATACGAACTTTTCACTAATGTGTATTACTTCTATCATCAGAAAGCAATTTCTAAATCTGCAGGAAAATGGTGTGTGACACAGACTCACCTGGCTCAGCCTCATGTCCATCAGAGTGTTCCTTGCTTGGCCGATCTTCCTCATGTCCAGCTCGCCTGTGCCAGGTGTCATCAATCCAGGTGTCATTCCACCTGGGTATGGAGTGTTCAGCCCACCTGGATAGGGCGTGTTAAGACCTCCAAATTGCTGGGGGATGAGGGGGAAAGGACAAAAAACACTGGATTGAATCTTCATGCACAGGAATCCTATCACTCTGAAGCCTTTCCCTTGTAGCCTGATATGCGCGCAGCCACAGCCCAGCTTCTGAACTGCAGAAGCACTCACTCTAACACCCCCCATGGCTCCCACTACTGATCTGTCTAACCAGACTAAAGACCTAGTCGCCTTCTTTTCAAATGCTCACGGTCTGTCGAGGATCCACTGAAGTATGGTTCTCTCCGGTCTGTAAATGTTTGGCGAAGAAACTGTCAGGAACGGGAGTCAACTTCTCATAGCGTGGGTTCCGCTGGCGCTTGTTTCTGGCATCGCCGACCTCAGGAATGCTCAGCCACTCCTCTTCTGTGACTTCCGCCAGCTTCCTCTGGAAACGTTCAACCCCCAAAACACGTGAATTCCCTGACGGAATTTCATGTGCACAAGAAAAACCATGCTCGCCCTGACCCCTGGTCCCCAAATCATCATGGTTTAGAAAGAATTTTGATGCAGAAATTATCTACTTCACTCAGAAAATTCAATTTCTTGGATCTACTCTATTTCACTCAAATGCAAATTGTTCTGCCAAAGACAAGAGGACAGGATGGTGAACTTTATGTACAAATAGAATTAAAGTTACTAAGAAAATAAGCTCACATGTCCTGCTGAATAGAGGAAGCTTTTTTTCCCCAAACACACACACATACAATTAAACACACTAAAGCAGGGACCTTTTTCGATCACATGAATTTAATAAAAAGCAAAGTTGGGACACCTGGGTGGCTCAGTCCATGGGGCATTCAACTCCTGATTTTGACTCAGGTTATGACCTCATGGTTGTGGGATCAAGTCCCATGTTGGGCTCCACGCTGAGCATGGAGCTTGCTTAGGATTCTTTCTCCCTCTCTCTCTCCCCCTCCCCTGCTCACGCTCACTCGCACTCTTTCAAATTAAGTATTTTAAATAAATAAATGTTAAAAAAAAATTTTAAAAAGCGCAGTTAGTAAAGTCTCATCAATCCTCCCCCATTCCCTGCTGGGTGAGTTAGATGCACAGGAAACTGCATGCCGTCCATCCACTTACTTTCAGATCTGAGAACTGCTGTTGAATTTTGGGCCGTTCCATTCGGTATTTCTCAATTTCTTCTTTCTCCCTTTGTTCCCTAGGACGTAAAATGTGTGCATGCATTAGAATTATTGGATGTCAGGGCACCTGGGTGGCTCAGTTAGTTAAGCATCCTACTCTTGATTTCAGCTCAGGTCATGATCCCAGGGTCATGAGGTTGAGCCCTGTGTAAGGCTTTATGCTGGGTATGGAGTCTGATTTAAGATTTTCTCTCTCCCTCTCCCTCTGCCTCTTTCCCCCACATTCACACATGCATGCTCTCTCTCAAAAAAAAAAAAAAAAAGGAAATAATGGATGTCCATTCTGAAATGAAGTCCTTTTATTATGCCTCTTTAAGTCACCAAAAGAATAATTCCGTATACTCAGCAGCTAAATCAAATATACTTTAAGTTATCAATAGATACACCCAAAATTACACTGACTCAATTATTGACCAAATGAAAACAAGCAGAAATTCACTAAAATAAAAGTAAGCCGGGGGGCGCTTATGTGACTAAGTTGGTTAAGCATCCAACTCTTGATTTCAGCTCAGGTCATGATCCCATGATCTCATGATTCATGAGATTAAACCCCACATCAGGCTTCCCACTGACAGCACAGAGCCTGCTTAGGTTTCTCTCTCCTTCTCTCACTGCTCCTCTCCCATGCGCATGAGTGCACATGCTCTGTCCCCCCTCTCTCAAAATAAATAAACTTTAAAAAGGGAGAGGGCAGGTTGTCTTACTCTGATATAAATACTGCACTTGAGTAGGAGTGCATTTACAGCTTTAAAATTCTACAGAACCCCAAGGGTAGAGCCGTCCTATGAAAACCGAACCCCCGTCCCAGTTCCCTCCGGGCTTCCAGCCTGTCACCGCGTCCCTCCCTTCTGAGCAGGCGGCGCACTTCTCAGTGCACCATGCGCTGTCTCATGACCCATGCACCTGGTCTTCAGGGACAGAGACCTACTGGGTTCTGGCGGTCTAGGCCCAGGTCTAGGCACTCAGAAGAAATTTATGGGTTACTGTGGCAAAGCACCAATCGAGTTAAACAAGTTAATGTGATCCACATAACTCATATTTTCTAACGTTGAGATTTACATTTTCTTCACAAGGTAAAAAAGAAAATATCAGAAACATGAATGTATTATGACAAGTGACATGCTTGGAAAAGACAAACACCTCTCCACGAGCTGGAGACGTCAGTCCTCATGGCTCCTATTACAAAGCAACACACACAGATGCCCCCATCAGCTTTTCTGGTTAAACTTGTTTTACCTGATTTTAATGCAGCCTCAGGATCCAATTTCTACTCCACAGGAAATACTGAGAGCAGACAAGGGAAGGGCACCATGAGGAGATGGGCAGCCACTCTGTAACTCAGGCCCTTCCACCAAACAACTGACCTCTTCAAAAAGCCAATGGCAGGAAAAGGTTAAAAAGGCAGGGGAAGGGAGCAGATTTAGGAGTCAGGAAATGAGGAGTGATTCTGATTGTTATCTTGGTTTGGAAAAAAGCAGTGTTACTATGTTCTAGAGACCAGCAGAAAAATACAGCAGCGCCTCAGTGGCTCAGTTGGCTAAGCACCCGACTTTGGCTCAGGTCATGGTCTCATGATTTGTGAGTTCGATCTCCACATCGGGCTCTGCACTGACAGCTCAGAGCCTGCAGCCTGTTTCAGATTCTGTCTCCCTCTCTCTCTGTCCCTCTCTTCCTCACACTCTATCTCTAAATAAATATTAAAAAACATTCTTTTAAAGAAAACATGGATATGGACTGGCCGTCAGGTAGTCATTGGAGTGAAGCTTCAGGGTTCATGCTGCTGGGGGCAGTAAAGGTGCTGCATCGGTGCAGAGGACAAACTGACCCTGCTCTGACCCAGCAAAGACCGCCAGCGGATGTGGCAGAAGCGAATGTGCGAGCTGCGTGGCAAGGGAGGGGGCTACATGAGGGCGTCCGGCCTACTGCGCTGTCCCACTGCTTTGTGTCATAGAAAGTACTCATAACACAAGTTTCAAAAGCCAAGCATTTTTCCAAAATCACTTAATGACTTTCTATATGAATCCATGTCACTCAGTTTTTTTAATGAATTCCAGAAGACTGAAATCAAACCTTCTTTAATATGCAAAACCACATATACTGAACCACTATTCAAATATAAATCCATACACATCTATGTAATAACAAATAACAAGTTACAAAAAAACCCTGAACAACTGTATTTCGCTCTTCTAAAATCAAAAACTCTACATCCGTTATGGGAAGTTACTAAATTGCACGTATAATGAGCAACGTTAATTGTCACTTTCTGGACTTACACAAGACACCTACCTAAGTTCCCCACAGAGAAACCACAAGAGCCTGGCTGAGCAGCCTCCTTTTGGACAGACCCCAAAGGACAGAGTTCACCTGCTCCCTCCAGGTTTATTGTCACCTGTCCCCCCAGCCCAGCCCGACTCCTCACAGTCCCAACGCTGTCCCCACACTGATGTGCGGAAGGAGATTCTCAAGGCTCAGCCCCTACCAATGAGGATTTACATGTTCATCTGTCATCTTCAGCTAACTTCCAAATTACTTAATAAATATCAACCAACATCACTACACCCATCTCAAAGGCAGTAATTCTGATGTGTGGTCAGAATAATTTCTCAAATTCTGTGGATTTCTGGAAAACAATTGAGTTCTTAATCTCTCCACTCCAGCCCCCAGCCCGAAGACTACTCTCCAACAGCCTGGCATTTATCTAAGTGTGGCTGTCATAAACTACGATCCAGGGAGCCTCAGAGCTGGCAGACACATGTACTGTGCTTGCAACCTTTCTCAACATCTAAAATAAGTCAAAACAAACCTTTCTTTTAAAGTTGGGTAAACACAGGGGCACCTGGCTGGCTCAATCAGTGAGCATGAGACTCATGATCTTGGTTGTTGAGTTTGAACTTGACGAGTATAGAGATTACTTCAAAATAAGGGGCGCCTGGGTGGCTCAGTCAGTTAAGCGTCCGGCTTTAGGCCATGATCTCATGGTTCATGAGTTCAAGCCCTGAGTCAGGCTCTGTGCTGACAACTCAGAACGTGGAGCCTGCTTGGGATTCTGTGTCTCCCTTTCTTTCTGCCCCTCTCCTGCTCACACTCTGTCTCTCTCAAAAATAAACATTAAAAAATAAATGCAATACAGGGGCAGCTGGGTGGCTCAGTCGGTTGATCGTCCAACTTCAGCTCAGGTCATGATCTCACAGCTTGTGACTTCAAGGCCTTCATTGCACTCTGGGCTGACAGGTCAGAGCCTGAAGCCTGCTTCAGATTCTGTGTCTCCCTCTCTGCTCACAGTCTGCCCCTTTCCTGCTCACAGTCTGTCTCTCCCTTCTCAAAAATGAATAAACATTAAAAAAAATGTTTTTCATCACAATACAATCTGGGGCACCTAGGTAGTTCAGTCAGTTAAGCATCCGGCTTTGGCTCAGGTCATGATCTCATGGTTCGTGGGTTCGAGCCCTGCATCGGGCTCTGTGCTGACAGCTCAGAGCCTGGAGCCTGCTTCAGATTCTGTGTCTCCCTCTCTCTGCCCCTCTCCTGCTCACAGTCTGTCTCTCCCTTCTCAAAAATGAATAAACATTAAAAATTTTTTTAAACAGAATACAATCTTTTTTTTTTCAATGTTTATTTTTGAGAGACAGAGCGCAAGCAGGGGAGGGGCAAAAAGAGACAGAGAACCCAAAGCAGGTTCCAGGTTCTGAGCTTTCACCAATGCAGGGCTCAAACTCACGAACCATGAGATCATGACCTGAGTCGAAGTCAGATGCTTAACCGACTGAGCCACCCGGATGCCCCAATACAATACAATCTTAATGTAGTACCTAGGAGGCTCGGATGGCGAAGCATCTAGTTTTGGGTCAGGTCACGGTCTCACAGTTCATGGCTTCGAGCCCTGCATTGGTCTATGCTCTTGACAATTCAGAGCCTGCCAGGGAGAATTCTCTCCCCCTGCCTCTCTCTGTCATTCCCCCAATTCACGAATGCTCGCTCTCTCTCTCTCTTTCAAAATAAGTAAACTTTTAAAATAAATAAACAAAATTTTTAAAAAGAAAGAAGGAAGGAGAAAGAAAGTTGGGTAAATACAGTGCAAAGGGCAGTAATTCATCTTACCTTCTTTCTTTTCTTCTCTCATCCATCCTTTTATCCAGAGCAGCATAAATAGCATCTGCTTCCTCATCATCTTTTTCGTAGGGCCCACTGGAGAAGAGGCTCCCAGCATAACCATTAAACTAAGGACAAAACAACATACTTAGAGGGTCAGCTTTTCCTTCAACACAATCCCCACAAGCAGAAACAGAGAACACCTCTAGTTGTGAAGTGTTTGCTAAACAATTTTTTTCAATCAGACAACCCCAAATTGAGGGAAAACAAAGTACCTCAACAGTACTATTCAGAAGTATCCTGGGCAGGAAAGATGGAAGAGCGACCCCAATGGAAAGAGACTAAGAGACACAACTAAGTGCAGTGCAGGGCCCTGGACTGGGTGGAACAAAAACAGGACACCAGTGAAAAACTGGTAGAATTCAAATGAGACCTAAAGACTAGGTTAACAGGGCTGTGTCAATGTTAGTTTCCTGATTTCAAAACTGTACTAAAACCATGTGAGATGAGAAATTTGTGAAGGAGTTCCCCACACTATTTTTCCAAGTTCCCTGGAAGTTTAAAATCATTTCAGAATTGAAATTTTAAAAATCTTTTCCTCTGAGTAAAAATGCCATCTGTTAGAACACACGTGAAGAAAACTTCAACTGGCCAAATACTAATTAACTAAGAGGATATGCAATGAAATAAAATAAACAAATCAAGAATCATCACCAATTCCACTTAGAATTTTCATCATTAAAAACCAGCCAAGACAAAACCCCAATGCTAGAACCGCTCTTCTGAAGAGACAACAGAAGTGCGTGATCTTTGCGCTTTTCCTGCTCCCCTCTCACACTCTGCTGAAGATACCCTGGGCACAAGAGTGCCCGCTGTACCAGCCTCTCTGAGCCAGTCACCAGCGATGCCAAGGGCACACTGAGTCAAGAAGCTGGTCAGCCCTTCTAGAGACTGGCTCGGAGTGTGCCACAAGTCACCTCATCATAGTTGGTGTCATTCAGATCCTCATCATCATCATCTGCAGCTTGGCTTTTCTTCATCTGGTCCCCAACAGTCCTCTTGCCTGGGGGTGCATGGCGGTCATCCACAGGGTCATTTGCGTCCCGGGCAGGCCCAATGTCTGACCGGGTGGTGAAGCCAGTGGCACTGCAGAAGACCCCAAGACACCCAGTCATCCGGGCGAACTTGTTCCTTTGTTCTTCCCTACACAGTCCTCGCTCAAGAACCCCTCTTTTCCTCACGTCGCTGGGAAACAACAAAGTGCCAGGCAGCAAAGGAACCAGGCACGCTGTGCTCTCAAACATCACCAGTCTGTTCTCTTTGAGAGAGAGAAAGCTTCTGACCTACCCTGAGGAGGTTACCAAGGCTACCTTGTGCCCCCCCCACACACATTCTCCTTGAGAGATTCCCAAGGGCATCAGACCTCCCTCTGTCCAAGTTCCAGTCTCCCATTTCTAATAATGTGCTGATTGTGTCCCCCACACATCCAAACAGGTCCTCAACCTCAACTTGACCCAATCAGAATTCCTTTTCGGTGCTCATCCTGCAGCTGCCCTGGGTGTTTCAGCTGACTGCAGGGCCATCCCAAGTACCAGGCAGGCACCAGAGCATCAGCTCTGCCTCCCGTGCTCTCCTTCTCCGTCCTCTCAGTCACCAAGTTCTGCTGAGTCTGCCTCTGAGATCTCTCCTCCCCAATCCCTGAGTCCCATCAGAGCTGAGAACGAATTTAGCTATGCCTGCCTCCTCGCTTCAGCGCAGCTCTGACCGGAGCATTCTGAGGTCCTGCGTCTCCTACAGGAGCTCTGGCCCCGCTGACCTCCTGCAGCACTACTCCACCCCTGCACCTTCTACCCACACAGACTCCTTGAGCACCCCTCATCTTCCTCCACGCCAAGCCTTTTTTCTTAACCACCCAACACGCAAAGCGCCAGTCTCACACATTTCTACATCTCTAAATCCAGGTCTTTGAGTGGGGCTCAAATGCTACCACTCCATAGAGCATTCCCTGATGGCCGGGACCCAAGAGTTCCAAATCTGTTCCTGTTTAGGGGCACCTGCATGGTTCAGTCGGTTAAGTGTCAACTTTTTTTAATTTTTTTTTTACGTTTATTTATATTTGAGGGGAGTGGGGCATAGAAAGAGAGGAGACACAGAATCCAAAACAGGCTCCAGGCTCTGAGCTGTCAGCACAAAGCCCAGGCGGGGCTTGAACTCATGAACCTTGATGAGATCATGACCTGAGTAAAAGCTGGACGCAGGTGTCCCTGCGTTGACTCTTGATTACAGTTTGTGACTTCAAGCCCCATATCCGACTTCTCAGTGACAGCGCGGAGACTGCTTGGGATTCTCTCCCCCTCTCCCTCCCTCCCTCTCTGCCCTTCCCCTACTCATGTGCACTCTCTCGAACTCTCTCTCGTAAAATAAAACTTTAGGAGAAAAAGGCTTAAAAAATAAATCTGTTCCTCTTTATGTACTTGGTAATGTAAATACCTCACCTCTCCTCGTAGGAGATCCTCTGAAGACGGTGTCAGTAAATGAGACTTGTGTTGTATGTTCACCCCTCTAACCCAGCCCCCCACAAGGAAACCCAATAGTTTCCCTAAACAAGTGAATAACTAAACAGAATAATGATTGCTCATTTATTTATTCAACCACTTATGATAGTTATCCACAGGACAGCCGTGGGAGACCCAGTCACAAGCCTCACAGATGCTCTGCCCCGAGCTGAGTTCCAACACCTAGTGTATGACGACCAACACCAGAGGGACTGTTGGCACTGCGACCCGCCACACAGAGGAATCTGGCCCAGAAAAGGGACACTTACGCTTTCGACAAGGATGTGGGGTCTGCCTGGACTGGGGCGTGTAGCCGCAGTGTCCCTACTACACGTCAGATTCACGTACTCCTCACTGCAGACCTGTTCACAGATCACCTTTTAGATCCAAAAACGGGCTCACAACCAACGCGTGGTCAAAGCCCAAGTCTCGCATCCTCTAGGGGGCAAGCAGCAGTGGTACTCAGCTCTGTCCCAGCCCCAAAGCATGATTCTTCTTATAAGGATTAAACCAAACCCAATGATGTCTTTCCTTGTGGGCACAGATTCTAATCTATCATCCCTCTCGAGAAATCTTTCCCGTCGCCGTTGGCAAGCTCCCCAAATCCGACTGATTCCCGCGAAGAAGCGTTGGTAGTGAGGACGGTCTTGCCCGGGGCCAGGCCGGCCCCCAGTCCCTCTTCCCCAAGCGCGCGATGCCCGCTCTGCTCGCGGGGCCCCCGGGCCTGCGCCGCCCGCTCCCGCCCCTCAAGCGCGGCTCGCCCCGGTCTTACCCCCGACCCAGCCCCGGCACGTAGCCGAGAGGCGCGGGCATGCCCAAGAACGGCTTCTTCTTCTTGTTCATGGCGTCGGTGACGACCACCGCTGGAAAGGGAAGGGAGAACGGAGGCCGCGGCCGAAGGCGAAAGACCACAAACGTCTCAGCCTTCTCAACAGGAAGAGCTCCTGGCCCGGCGTCACCCGCGCCCCGGAAGCAAAGGTCGCGGTCTCACGAAGCCCCGCCCACTCCGCATTCCCCGGGCGGAAGTTCCTGAAAGCGACTTCCGGCACCGGCAAAGGGGCGGGGATGTGGCATGCGCACGCGCGGTAGCGCCGGATAGTGGGGCTGTTTGCGAACCGCCCTGCTGGAGACCTCCGGGAGCGACGTCATCCTGGAAAAACCCTGCAAGACCTCAAAACTCAGCCTGGGGCATTTTTACTTACTGTGTGCTTTCGACGCGTTTCGGAGGAGATCTGCCTGCACAGGAGGGACCCATGGGTCCCTTCCCTCTCTGAGTCAGCCTAACCGCTGGGGACCCCTCATTATCAGGCCTCGCGGTTCACCTTTGCCTTCAGGATTTTCCTGGCCCTGGGGTCAGGTCTTAACACGGCCGAGCGGGGCTGCACCTGACTAGTTGTGGACAGTTTGTGTGCGGTCCATGTGTGGTGATTTGGGCACACCTGTATGCGCGTGCCCCAGTGTTCAGGCTGCTACTCGAGCTCTCAGCGCTCAGATTCCCGGGCTCCAATTCAGGCACTAGTCCCTGTTCAGGCTCCACTCCTACCCCCAGCACACCTTGAACATGGCAGTGAGGGCAGAAGCGCAGCCCCTAGAGAGCTAGTTGGCGAAAATAAGTAAATGCAATAGATATGTTGGGAACAGTTTGGTATATGGGCATGCATGGCCACAGCATGTGGATGAATTCCGTGCAAATCTCTACTTGGGTGCGTTGGTGGACATGAGTACTAGTCAGATCACCTGTGCTCGTGTTTTAGGTGGACATACATGACTACTCTGCATACATTTCTGTATCTCCACATGTACCTTTGCTCATTCTGTGGGACATCCTCCAGCAGCCCACATACACTGGGGAGAGCGCTCAGACTCTTGGCAGAGCAGGCGAAACTAGTGGGTAGCCTTTGAACAGAGCAGTCCCTAGCCCACCGTAGCACTTCTCAGTTGGGTCCTAGAACAAACACATCCCTCCTGCCTGCTGCAGCCTCCTTGGAGCTTCTCTCTTCTCCCCATTTTCAGCCAAGCCACTTTCGGTGCCACATCCTGAGCACTGAGTCAGATCAGATTCTGGGGCTACGGAGGAAAGGGGAGAGACCCTGGCTGTCTTCCTGGAGTTTACATTGTGGTGGGGGTTAAGAGAGGGTCTAGGGAAGCAAGTACCCATTTGAGGGAGAGACCTCTGGATAGGTGTAGAGAATGCTTAAATGAAGGAGTGAGTCGGTAATCTGAGGTAGGAGAGCAGAGGGAAGTGGTTGCAAGGCATCAGTCTGGCCTTCGACCTGGGGCCCCGTGGGCAGAAGATCCCAGGGGCAGGTAGGATACTCCCCTCCTGCCCCTTCCCCGCGAGGAAGACGGCATCCTTCAGACGTCCGGACTCCATATAGGTGCACAGAATCACTGGTCCTTGAAGCCATGCCCAGGTGCGCAAGGTCGCCCCTTACCCTGGCAGACACCGTTTGCACACGCAGACCTGCGCGCCGCCGACACACCTCGGAGCTCCCGGAGCGCGCCCAGCACTCAGGGCTCAGAGGCAGGTGCCTGGCCGCGCAGACTCGCCGGGCGCGGGGACCGGCTCGGGCGCGGG
>NC_043711.1:105954762-105961881 GCF_006229205.1 Suricata suricatta | reverse complement strand
CTTGCGCCCGGCGAGGGGCGTGTGCAAGGGCCCGGGATCTTTGGGCCCCATGTTCACGGAGCTAAGGACCAAGCTGAGCCCCCCGCGAGGCCGCGCCGGGGCTGTGCGCGCCGGCTTCGGGGATCGCCGGGATGTGGACGGTGAGCAGGGTTTCGGGGATATCGCGGGTTGGGGGCTCGAGGACCAAGAGGAACGGGGGCGGGAACTGGCTAAGTGGCGGCTTGCCGTGGAGGGGGTGGGGGAGGGCGCGTCCTGGCCGAACGGGGTCTCCGGTGTCTTTGTCCAGAGCTGGGGCGGGGGGCGGGTATTTTCAGGCCTCGGGGATCAGCGCACCCTTGGCTTGGAGGAGGTTACCGCCTGGGGCTCCTGTCCTCAGGCTCGCACCATCCTGCGGTCACCTTTTCCCTCGCGCACCCGCCCTTCCATCCTCAGCTCTTGCAGCCGGCCGAGAGGGAGCCGAGGCCACAGTAAGGCATGTGCACCCCCGCCCCATTTTACGCTGGAATTCTGACGTTGGGGCTAAGAGGGAGGGACGGAACGACGGGCAGACGGACGGAAAGATGGAGATCCCTCCTGGTGCTTGGGCAGGAAATGGGCGGGGCCCGGCTGTACCCTGACAGGTGCAGCGCGCTCCGTGGCATCTGACTGGTTCGCCCAGAGCTTAGCTCTCTCGGGCCCTGGCCCTGCATGTCTCCACGAAGGCCCTGAGACGCAAGACCGAGCGGCTCAGGCATCTGTGTCCCGAAAGATTTATTAGTCCCTTTCCACAATACTAAAAGCTGCATCAAGGCAGCCACACCACACCTGGACCTCAATTTTAGAGTCACCTAGTGTCATCAAATTCCAGAAAGTTGCAAAAATGAAGGGAGGGAGGATGCTAAGTCGGAGCAATCTTAAGGGGTAAAAGGAAGGAAAGTAATAGGTTTCCCCCATTACTGAGAACTCTTGGGCGCATTGCCAAACCCTGCCCTCAGGGTGAGGGTTTGTGAGGCTGTGAGGTTGTGTCCATGGGAGTCAGGATCTCTCATTCTACTGCTGAGAGCCAGTGAGGCAAGAGCCCTGGCCAAGAACCTGATCCTGTCTGCTGAGTTGGGGCCTGGATGCTGTAAAGATGAGGACAAGCCTGGGCCCAGATTCCTATTTCTCACCAGGGTTCTATTGACTTGTGGATACCATACAGAGCCTTTATCCACCCACCCATCCATCCATCCACTAATCTGCAATATTTCTGGGCACCTCCTCTGTGCCCAGGCCTGTGCAAAGTGTTGGGAGGAGCTTATCTGGGTTTCTGCCCTCCCATGACCTATGTGAGCAACAAGCCCAGAAATGGGAGTGAAACTGAAACTTCAAGAGTAAAATTAACTCTGCATGGGGAATAGAGGCTGCAAGGGGTCACTGTGGCTCCCTGAGCATATGGCTGGACCCTGCACACCTGTGCCGAGCAGCCCATGCCCTCTGGAAGCCCACCACCAGCAGGAGCTGTCCTGGGCCAAGGGCTCTGGAGCAGGTGGAGGAGCAGCAATCCTGGTTATTGGCTTGCCCAGAGTCCATTCAGGCCTTTTATTGATGGGTCAGCAGATGAGCACAACAGGACAGGAACCAAGTCTCAAATGCTAGTTATGGCTGCAGAGACTGGGTGTCATCACTGGTGAGGGGCAGGCAGCATACCTCAGGGGGTTCCCACCATGTCTGGGAACCATGTCTGGTTCAGCACATGTCAGCCCAAGGCAAGGGTGAGACCAGGCTTGTCTCAGGATAGCCCCTCACCAGGCTATACGTCTTAGGCTCCCTGGTGGGCACATTTCCTCTCTAAGCACAGTCCTGCTCCCCAGAGTATGACCTGTGCACTCAGAAGGAGAAAGGTGTCTCCAGATCATCATCCTTGGGCTGGGTGGGTACTCAAGACAGCTCTTGTGTACTTCCTTTCTGCCTCTGGGGGGTTGGGAACCTCTAACTGGGAAGGTGGCTCTCTGTGTTGGGAGGGAAGACGGGTTGAGCAGGGTGCTGGCTTGCAGAGAGAGGGTCCTCTGGCCCTGCCCCTGACCACTCTGACCAGGCACCCGTGCTCTGCAGCCACAGCACACTTCAGCTTCTGCCGAACTCTCCTGGAGCACACAATGTCCGCTGAGAGCATCCCCTGCCACCTGCCTCGGACGCCAGGCACCAGCCTCACGTGGCATGACTCCCGTAGCCAGAGGGCCACTGGCAGCCGGCCAGTCAAGCTCCTGCAGCAGCCTGGCACAGAGGCCCCCCAGGTACCCACTGATCATACCCACCTCAGCCCCTGGCCTCCCCATCAGCTCACTCCACCTGCCACCCATCTCCCCCACAGGGCCGGCTATACTCTGACCACTATGGTCTGTACCACACAAGTCCTTCACTAGGCGGCCTGACGAGGCCTGTGGTCCTGTGGAGTCAGCAGGACGTCTGCAAGTGGCTCAAGAAGCACTGTCCCCACAACTACCTCGTCTACGTGGAGGCCTTCTCCCAGCATGCCATCACAGGTATCCTTGGTGGCTGGAGTGTGAGGGGCATGAGGATTCCCTGGAGAGCCCCACCCCCAGCCTGACTCAGTTTCTCTTGCTATCATTTCTTCCTTCTTTTTTTTTTGTTTTTTTTTTTTAATATTTTATTGTCAAATTGATTTCCATACAACACCCAGTGCTCTTCCCCACAAGTGCCCTCCTCCATCACCACCTCTTCTTCTGTTTCCACCTAGTCAACTTCTCCTAGGGCTGTCTCTTTGCAGAATCTCCCATTGCCTCCCCAGTGTGTTTCTGTTTTTTTCTGGCTTTCCTCTGCCCAGGCTTTATCCATCCTTGCCTTTCCTCTGCCTGTCCCCTTCTTTCCTGGTCTGTCTCTCCCTTTCCTCATTTCTCTGTCTCTGCCTCTCTTTTTCTTTAAGTCTATATCCCCCTCCTCCCTCTCTCTCTCTCTCTCTCTCTCTCTCTCTCTCTCTCTCTCTCTCTCTCTCTCTCTCTCTGCCTTGGCTCTTAATGCCCCTTAGATGTCAGATGTCGACCTTGGCTTGATCCCTCCTCCCCCCTCTCCCAGGCCGGGCGCTGCTGCGGCTGAATGGGGAGAAACTGCAGCGGATGGGGCTGGCACAGGAGGCACAGCGACAGGAGGTGCTGCAGCAGGTGCTGCGCCTGCAGGTGCGCGAGGAGGGGCGGAGCCTGCAGCTGCTCAGCCAAGGTCAGTGGGAGGAGC
Source organism: Suricata suricatta (assembly GCF_006229205.1). Classification (NCBI taxonomy): domain Eukaryota; kingdom Metazoa; phylum Chordata; class Mammalia; order Carnivora; family Herpestidae; genus Suricata; species Suricata suricatta. The sequence goes on along the minus strand of NC_043711.1, from coordinate 105,958,671 downwards.
CAGGAGTGGCATAGAGGCTTGCGGGTGGGGGAGAGGCTGGGCTATGGGGCCCAAGAGGAGGGTAGGTGGGTTGACCTCAGGAGGGCAGCTGTAGAAATCTGGTAAGAGCCATCTGGTGCCTGGGGCAGAGTGGAAGATACCAGAGATCTCCACCCCTCCTCACCCCCATCCACCCATAGCCTCCTTCGGAAACATGTCCTAGCTGCTGCCTGAGGCTTGAACCCCAGACCCCAGCACTGTGACCGGAGCTTGTGGCAAGGATGATGCAGAGCTGGCACACAGCCCCTCTCGGACCCTGCAAGAGGCCCCAGCGGCTGAGCCCAGCCCAATGGACAGGTGGGACCAGGATTGCCATCTCTGGCTATACATTCTGGGCTGTTGAGCAGGTGCGGGCTGCTCAGGTGTGGCCCTTCCTTGCAGGACCTGAGCCCAAATGCACCCTCTGGTGCTGCTGGCAGCATGCAGGGCAGCCACCTGGAGCCAGAGCAGGGTCTGTTTATCCCCCCTAGACTCCTGGGGAGTCTGTTTATTTATATTCCCTTCACCCACACTGATGTCTGTGCCCTATTGCCTGCTGAGTCACGCTTCCTTCGGGCATCCTGCCCTCCCCCAGGGCAAGAGGTCTATCTGTCTGCCCATTTGTCCAGTTCTACACCCTCACTCAGCACCTAGAGGACAGGCGGAGTAAGCTGTGGAGGCTCCCTTTGGCGAGTGCTCTTCCCCTGCCTCACCCAGATCAGCAGCAGCGGCGGCATCCGCTGGGCACACCAAGCCAAGCGCTTTCCCTTAAGCCAAGCGCTTTCCCTCGTTATTTCTGAAACCCTCACCACACCCCCATCTATTCCCAGGAACTGAAACAAGAGAGGTCTGGGGATTCCTTGGGTGCCCAAGACCTCACCCAGCACCATGAGAATCCCATGACTGGGATCACGCTCAGCTGTGTCCTGACCTTGGGTTTGGGTGTCCCCCTCCTCTCACGGCTGCAGAGGCTGCCTCTGAGGGACAGATGTGGGCATGTATTCTCACTGCTCCTCTCCCTAGAAAATTTGAATTCACACAAGAGACTGTCCTGAGGGCTGTGTCCCCAACCCCTGCCCACCAAAGACCCAGCACCTGAGCAAACACTCTGTGAGCCAGAGGACCCAGGGTTTGGGACTGGTGCTGCCCAGCAGAGGGACAGTGAGGGCAGTCCTGGTAGCGCCCACCCTCTTGCTCCTCTGCCCGCCCACTCCTCTAGGGGACTCTGAAAATCTCAGGGACAGATGAGGCTAGCCTCCAGCCTCCTCTCTGTGCCCCAAGCCGGCCTCCAGATGGAGGGTGGTTGTTGCAAGATCCTGAGTGGAATTTGGGTAACTGGCCTGGTGCCCCCCACCCTGTGGGCCCCCATAGGAAGCCCCCTCCTTCTGTCTGTCCACCCTGATTGTCCCAGCCCACCTTGTGCCATCAAAACGTTGTCTTTTCTGGAGGGCCCTTCCTATCACTGCCCAACTTTCTCCCTCCTTTGTCTTGCCCCCACCCTGCCATGCTCTTGTCTTGTCTTCTTTGTTTTGCGCTTTTTTATATTCTGACAAAAAGACCAGAAATAAACCTGGTTCTCAAGTGCCCCAGTGTGGTGTTTGGCTCAGGCCAACTGGGTGTTTGACAGTGGGAGGAGTCCTGGGTGTAGGGGCCCTGGCAGTGGGAGGAGGGGGTGCTGCGTGCCCAGTTCTGGTGCCTCCACAGGGCCACTAGGGGGCAGTGGTGTCGCATCTTGACAGCACACCTGTTTACCCCAGGGACAGGTAGGGAATCCTGGGCACAGCCCTGTGGACTGCACCTAGATGCACAGACACAGCTGTGTTACTTTCCTGGGGCCACCATAACGAATGACCCAGCTGGGAAGCTTAACACAACAGAAACTGATTTCATCACAGTAACACAGGCTACCCGTCTGAAAGCCAGCAGGACCACAGTCCCTCCTGGAGCACAGGGTAGAATTCTCCCTCACCTCTCCCAGCTTCTCGTGGCTGCCCTGGGGATTCCTGGGTTCGTGGCACATGGCTCCATCTCAGCCCCCGTGATTACATCACCTTCTGTGTCATATCTTCCTCTTACAAGGAAACTTGTCCCTGGATTTAAGGCCCACCTGGATAGTCCCAGATGATCTTCTCATTTCATCAAGATCCTTAACTTCAGATCTGCAAAGACTTTTTTTCCAAATAAGGTCCCTTTCATGGGTTCTAGGGACTTGACATGACAATCTTCGGAGGGGCTCCATTAAGCCCCTTGCACAGGGTAATGGCCTGACATAGGAAACACATGGGTCACAACAACACCCTGAAATATGTACCCACACAGCAACCACACAATCACATGGTAACACAGAGACATAAGCTGACTACAGGAGTCTGTGGAGACACAGAGACACAACGATACTGGTTTCCAGATCCACAGGACACCGTGGCACACAGTGACCCCCTAACATACAGAAACACAGAGGGCATAGCACACACAATGCCCCGACATCCAGACATGCTATAGCCTGGAGACACATCTGCTAAGATACAGATTTCCCTACACACACACACACACACACACACACACACACACACACACACCTTGCAGCTAGTCACCTGGATACTAACATACAGACAGGCATCCTTTTCCCCTAGTACAGGACACGTACACATACTCTAACGTCAGATGTCTACACAGGACGCTGCCTGGCACATGTGGTCACGAAGGCACACACCTATCAAAAGACAGTGAAACGCTCCATACAGGGCCATGCAGACTTATACCGGGAAACATGACAAACCTGGCTGCATCTCATGCACTGACCCCTCCCCAAATCCTGGATGTCCTGTCCCTAGGGTGGGCACAGTCAACAAAGGGAGGATACTTCCTCTTCCTCCTGGGGTCATGTGGGCCTTTCTCTGGCTCTGATTTCCAAGGTAAGTCCTAACCCCGTGAACCCTCCAGAGAGGGCCCTTACCCCTCTCTCTGGGAGCACTGTGTGCCAGCTGTTAGAGAAGCAAGTCTCAAGAGTTCCTATGAGAAGAGGCAAACCCCAATCTATGTCTTTTGTGCTCTGACCCAAACCTGTTGCAGGGTAGACAGAAAGGTGAGTGGGGATAGGTGTGGGGGGGTGGGAAAGGCTTCAGGGACGGAGGTGCGCTTTGTCTCTGCTTCCTAACCAGCACCTCTTCCCTTGCCTCATTCATTCCCAAATCCTAGTAGGGATGGTGCCCCATTACCCCCAGACCTGATACCTGTGTCCCCTGGGTTCTGGGCCACAGCAGAGCAAGGCACTGGCTCTAGCCACTGGTCTAGAAACACCCCCTCTGAAACAGACAGAGGCTTGTCCGATGGTCAGTAATCCCAAGAGAGCCCGTGGCCTCAAACTGCCCTAGCACTGTTAGTAGCCAGGCAGTCCCCTGACTGTGGCCACAGGCAGTGGTCGTCACAGGGCTGGTGGGAAAAGATCCAGATCCCGCTTTGCAGGCCCCAATCTCCCAGGGGCCGGGAGTTCAGGCTCCCAGAGGACCGTGGTATCCATCGCTGCACCTTCTCAGGGCCAATACCTAGAGGAATCTGGTCCCTTCAATCCGCGTACACTCGGCTTGGGGCTGTTCCCAGCGCCCCTACAGTGCCTCAGTTTACCCCGCTGCCTGAAAAACGCCTCTTGCCTACGGGCGGCATAACTTGCCACTTTGCACTGGAGCCCCAGTGATGGAGCCAACGGATCCTGGAGCCAGCAGAGGGGGCCGGGCCGATGGGCCGCCTCCCCCCAACCGGTTCCTCCCCGTCGCGGATCGGCTGTAGGAATACCGCGAGAGTTCGCCCCCTCCCCCCCCACAGTAAAACTGTCAAAGGTGGGAGGGGCGGGAGCGCGCATGTGCGCAGCGCGGCGCGCAGCCTGCGCCGCCC
>NC_043711.1:105917697-105954662 GCF_006229205.1 Suricata suricatta | reverse complement strand
CGCCCGCGATCGGCCCTTTCGGGGTCGGGCCCGGGCCCCGCACCCCGGCTGCAGGTGACAGGTGGGTGGCGAGGCCAGTCTCCAGGTGTGCGTTCCCTGGCCGGGTTCATCCGCGCGCCCGGCCTGGGCCCGAGGTCTCCCCGCATGCATTGCTTGTGGGGCCCCCTCCCCCTGCGAGGGTCCCACCTTTGCCACCCTGCTGGGTCGTCCGACCGGGTGGAATCTCTTTTCCTCCCGTCGTTCTAGTCACAGGTCCTAGATGGAAAGAGGGTATCTGCCCCCTAGGCCAGCTCTGGCCCCAGGCCCCCCAACTCTGAATTCTCCACCCAAGCTGGAGAGATTGAAAAGTGGGTTCTTGGTAGGCTTTCACACCCCAGGCTGTTGGAGTCACCACGGGGTTGGGGTGACTGATGCTGGCATGTCTCCTTTGGAAGTTTTGGTGTGAGGACTTCAGAGAAGTTTGTTTAGGCCCATGTAGACCCGGACCTACTCCTGGGCTCAGGATATGGGCACCCCCTTGGTAATGGGCAGTAACTGTCCTTACCTCTGATCTCAGTCTCTGGACCCCTGCTAGGCGCTGCAGTCCCTCCTCATCTCCTCTGATGTAAGTTCCTTAGGAACTGCCAGAGGAGGGGCTGCCTCCCCATACAACTCCCCCCCATCCCCTTCCTGTGGCCTTGGGTGTCCCTGTGGGAGGATCCAGTAGGACAGAGCTCAGAGTCCCTTCCCAGAGCTCTCAGGGTCCGGAGTCCCCCAGCAGAACAGGGCCCAGGAGGTATAGCCTCAGGCAGCGGGGTAATCCCTGTGGTTGAGATGGCTGGCAGTTTCTGGAGTGGTACTGGTGGACCTATAGGTGGGAGACAGAGAGGCTTTTGAGGGTGGAGGTGAGGGGGAGGAGGTTAGCCAGGTAGAGGGTGGCTGAGGGATTCCTGCTGGAGACAAGGCTGAGAAGAGGGTCAGGTAGGGTGGTTCCACTGGCATGGGGACTTGTGGGATCCTCAATCCTTGATCTGCCCCCACCACTCCTTCCCCCAGGGAAATTTACTCAATTGAGGAGTAGGCTAGAGGCCCTCAGTGCCTGTCTTGGCCATCTTCCATCTGTGTCCTGGAGAGAAGGATCCAGGGGTGCCTGGCCAGGCAGGGCGGCATTGCCTTCAGTCTAGGCGGGGCTGTGGAGCACCGAGGTGCTGGGCCAGGACAGCTTGTGAGCTGACAGCCTTATTGGTGTCATAACTGACTCCTGGGAAAGATGTTGATTTCCTTCTTCCTGAACACTTCACCTCTCCGGGGACTGCTCCCAGCCCAGTACCAGGTATGATTCTTGGCACGTTTTAGGACTGTGTGTCTGGGGACAGAGGAAGTCTATGAGAGCTGATGAGGGTTTCAAGACAGAGTTAGGTGCTTCCAAGATGATCGTGTCTCCTGGATAATCTGGGGAGACCTCAGCTGAGCAGCCCCTCTCCTAAACCAGAAGCCTCCATCACCTACTTTCCCATGTGGCCACGTACACAGGTGGGCAGGCTCTCCTCCCCTGAGTTGGAGAGGGCCCTATCTGGGGGCAGAGTTCAAGGGCAGCCCATTTCATGTCCTGAGTTGGGCCTGGTGGACCTGACACGTCTGTCTACTTGCTCTGCAGAAATGACCGATCCCTTCTGTGTTGGAGGAAGCCGCCGGCTCCCGGGATCCACCAAGAGTGGACCTGGGAAGGATGGAGGCCGGAATGAAGTCCGACTTCCTGTTTTGCATGACCCACCAAAATTGGGTAAGAGGCATCAGGCCAAGGTCAACTCCAGGTGACCATAGGCAGCTGCTACTGGTTGTGGGACCCCTCCTCAGCTCCCAGCTCCCCAGGAGTCTAGCTCCTGGGAGCCCACTGGGGCCACCTGGGCTCTTGAGAGCCTTCCCAGGGTGGGGCAGCCTGGACCTTTGGATTCTTGTCCTAGGCCGACCACAGTCTTCCACTCGCCATGCATCACTGTGGGGGAAGCAGGACTTACTTCAGGCCTGACCAGTGCCCTGGATGGCAAGTGAGGCTGTGGGAAATGCAGCTTCCAAGCCTTGGCGTATCATGTGTTGCAGGGATGCCGGTGGTCCGGGGTGGGCAAACAGTGCCCAGCCAAGGCCCACTCTGCTTTGACCCGGGAAGTCCAGCCAGTGACAGGACGGAAGGGAAGAAAAAGGGGCGTCCAAAAGCCGAGAATCAGGCCCTCCGAGACATTCCTGTGAGCTCTCTGAAGGCTGGGGTGGGACTCATGATGGGGTCTGCTTGCCAAGGCCACTGCCCTGCCTTTGCTTGCTTCTCACACATCCAGCCCCAAGCCCTCAGCCTGCATCAGAGGTTGCTCCATGCTTTCTGGCTTCACGGTGTGGCCTGGGACCTAGTGGACCACGTTTGTGGGGCTCTAGAACAGGTCAGGTACACCATTCCGGCTTGGGGTGGCCTGAATGTTGCAGTCCTGAGGTTGAAGGGCTCCTGCAGCTTGTCTGTCCTACAGGCCTGGGGAGGGTTCTGAGTCTGGGTCTTGGGTTGGCAGAGAGCTGGCGGGCTGGGGGTCAGCAGCCTCGCCTTTTCCATGCCCAGCTCTCCCTGATGAACCAGTGGAAGGATGAATTCAAGGCACACTCAAGGGTGAAGTGTCCAAACTCAGGGTGCTGGCTGGAGTTCCCCAGCATCTACGGGCTCAAGTACCATTACCAGCGGTGCCAAGGGGTAAGGGGCTGTGGGGCAGGGAAAAGGAGGCCTGGGGCCTGCCCTGCCCTACCTGTCTATTCAGGTGTGTCTGGGCAGAGGCCTGGGCTGCCATCCCATGCCTGTTCTCTCCACCCAGGGTGCCATCTCAGAAAGGCTGACCTTTCCCTGCCCCTTCTGTGAGGCTGCATTCACCTCCAAGACCCAGCTGGAAAAGCACCGGATTTGGAACCACATGGACCGACCCCTGCCTGCCCCCAAGCCTGGGCCTGTCAGCCGGCCGGTTACCATCAGCCGGCCCGTTGGGGTCAGCAAGCCCATTGGAGTGAGCAAACCTGTCACTATTGGCAAACCTGTGGGTGTCAGCAAACCTATCGGCATCAGCAAGCCAGTGACGGTCAACAGGCCTGTGCCGGTCACCAAGGCTGTCACAGTCAGCAGGCCTGTGCCGGTCACCAAGGCTGTCACGGTCAGCAGGCCTGTGCCGGTCACCAAACCCATACCAGTCACCAAGTCGGTGCCGGTCACCAAACCTGTGCCAGTCACCAAGGCAGTGAGTCTCAACAAGCCAGTGCCAGTCACCAAATCCGTGCCGGTGACCAAACCAGTGACCATCAACAAACCGGTGCCGATGACAAAACTTGTGACGGTTACGAAACCCGTGCCAGTCGCGAAGCCGGTGACGGTCAGCAGGCCCATTGTGGTCAGTAAGCCGGTGACGGTCAGCAGGCCCATTGCCATCAGCAGGCACACACCACCTTGCAAAATGGTGTTGCTGACCAAGTCTGAGAACAAAACTCCTCGTGCCGCAGGGAGGAGCAGTGGTAAGAAAAGGTACGGGGCCTCCTTCCGGGTTCGAGGTGGTAACAGGGTCAAAAGTGGGCCCTCCTGCCCCTCACCTGCCTGCTCCCTGCAGGGCTGCGGACAGCCTGGATGCATGTCCCATCCTGCCAAAGCAGGCGAGGCCAGAGAATGGGGAGTATGGCTCCTCCACCACAGGCCACACCTCGGCCTTCCAGCTGAGCACAGACCCCAGCAGCAGCCCCCTTTCTCTGGGCAGCAGGCCCTTGGGAAGCAAGGAGGCACCGAGGGCCACCGGCCCTGTGTCCCCACCTGAGGAGGGAACAGAGCGCACAAAGCACAGTAAGACAAGAGCGGGGGGGCAGTGGCTGGGGTGGGGGTAGGGGTCTGCTGGCCCAAGCCTCCCGATGGCTATTTGACCAAAACCTTGGGCCCTGTTTTCTCTCCCTCGAGTCAGGAAGGAAACAGAAAACACCCAAGAAGTTTACAGGGGAGCAGCCGTCCATCTCAGGGACCTTTGGACTCAAAGGTGAGGTCCTAGCTAGGACAGCATTGGGGCTAGACACGTGCACAAGTGTGCCTGCCCCCTTGGCTCACACCTGCCCTGTCCTATGTGTGCACACAGGCCTGGCCAAGGCAGAGGACAAATCCCGCATGCACCGTGCCAAGAAGCAGGAGGGGCCAGGCCCTGAGGACGTGCGGAAGAAGGTGCTGGCTCCTGCTAGCACGGTCAGCAAGGAAGTGCCGGCCCCCACGGCCCACCCAGCTCCAGGTGGGGGGGCTGCCATGAGGCAGGGCCCAGGACAGATCTCAGCTCAGGGGCGGATCCTGGACCACAGGGACTAGGGCCTGAGCGTGGACCATGGGTCCTTTGCTTGGCGTCCAGGGCGTCCGGGAGCCCCCACCAGCCCCTGAGGCCCTGGCCCTGCCCTACAGGTGGCCCTGAGGAGCAGTGGCAGCGGGCCATCCATGAACGGGGGGAGGCTGTCTGCCCCACCTGCAATGTGGTCACCCGAAAGACCCTTGTGGGGCTTAAGAAGCACATGGAGGTGTGTCAGAAGGTAAGGCTGCCCCGGGGTCCCAGGCGGGGAAGTGCCCAGAATCAGCTTCTCATGACAGGGGCATGTCTGCAGCTGCAGGATGCTCTCAAGTGCCAGCACTGCCGGAAACAGTTCAAATCCAAGGCCGGCCTCAACTACCACACCATGGCTGAGCATAGCGCCAAGGTACGCCCTGACCTACCAACCAACCAACCGCTGGCCTCCTAGTCCATCTCACCCCACCCCACCCTACCTGCCCTGCCCTGACCACTGACATTTCATCACCACATGGCAGCAGAACTTAGTGGTTCCCATGCTACCTTGGACATCTGTGCCCCTGACCCCTGGGCAGGGGCAGGGGCCCTATGGTGGTGGGGATATTAAGGCTGGGCCTGCCCCCCAGCCCTCTGACGCTGAGGCCTCGGAGGGGAGTGAGCAGGAGGAACGGGAGCGGCTGCGCAAGGTGCTGAAGCAGATGGGGAGGCTGCGGTGCCCCCAGGAGGTCAGTGGGATGGCTGGGTGCTGGGCGCACAGCGTAGGGCGGCGCACATGGCGTGGGGCTAGATGCATGGTGTGGGACAACAGCTCCTTGCTGGCCACTTACCCGACTCTGACCTCAGGGCTGCGGGGCTGCCTTCTCCAGCCTCATGGGCTACCAGTACCACCAGCGACGCTGCGGAAAGCCTCCCTGTGAAGTGGACAGCCCTTCCTTTCCTTGCACCCACTGTGGAAAGACGTACCGCTCCAAGGCTGGGCACGATTACCACATGCGCTCGGAGCACACAGCCCCAGTGAGCAGCCCGTGGCCTGGGTCCTCTTGCCCCCCGGGGCACCAAGCATGTGTGTCACGTGCCACCTGCTGTGTGTGCTCTCCCTTCCCTTGCTGGGTGCCACATGCATGGGGCCTAGGGTGTCTGAGTTCGCTGCCTGCGGCACATGCCTCTTATCTCTGTGCCTCCATGCCACGTGGGTCCTCTTGGTCACTGGTCTCCCTGTTCTGCAGCCGTCTGAGGAGCCTGAGGACAAGCCCCCCGAAACGGAGGACCTCTTGGGTGTTGAGCGGACCCCCAGTGGCCGCATCCGCCGTACTTCAGCGCAGGTTGCCGTGTTCCACCTGCAAGAGATTGCAGAGGACGAACTGGCCCGAGATTGGACCAAGCGGCGGGTGAAGGATGACCTGGTACCTGAGACCGCCCGGGTGAGCTGCAGCCTGGCCCCCAGCTCCTGCCTCTGAGCAGGATGTGCCCTTGCTTGGGAGCCCCTTCCGTGGCCCCGCCCTGCAATTTGGGCCATTTGCTGGCCTTCCAGGTTCACATCTCTCATCTGTGAAGGGCACAGTTCAGGTCCTTAGAGCAGGTGGAGTCAGCTCTGGCCTGGCACTTGGTAGCCTCTGTTACACATGCCCCCTGGGCTCACCCTGGTGCTCACCTGGTTTTACAGCTCAATTATACTCGGCCAGGCCTACCCACACTTAACCCCCAGTTGCTGGAGGCGTGGAAGAATGAAGTCAAGGAGAAAGGCCATGTCAACTGCCCCAATGACGTGAGTTGGGACAGGCTGGTGTGTGGGTGTGGGGATACTGGCGCTCAGGGATAAAGAGTCCAGGTGTGGCCCTGGATAGGAGGCCTCCAAAGGACCAGCCTACCTGTGATCCCTTGGCCCCTGGAGGTCCTTAGATGGAGCCCGATAATCTCAGCTTTAGAGGTGTAGCCTGCTCATATCCCAAGACTCCTGGGGTCAAGCTCCCCACTTACCCCAGAGAGACCCCATAATCCCTTGGCCAGGGGTACGTGTATATCTGTGTAGGGACATCTGCTGGGAATCCCCTCCCCACTGTTGTCTCCTGTCCCCAGTGCTGTGAAGCCATCTACTCCAGTGTGTCCGGCCTTAAGGCCCATCTCGCCAGCTGCAGCAAGGTCAGTCCCCAGGCCCTTTCCCATGGTGGGGTGGGTGCTCTGCACTCCCAGCCAACCCCTAGGGACTCCTGCATGTTGGGGGGGTGTGACCCTACCCCAGTCGGGTAGGGCGGCCATTTCCATGAGCTCAGGGACTGGCCAGTGCCTGATAGTCAGCCCAGCCCAGGACACTTCCGTAGTTTCCAACCCTATCCGTGAGTCAGTTAGCCCAAGTTGTTCTGCTCACAGGGGCTCCTCATCTGTGTGGGTGTAAGTGGGAACAGTGGACCTGGGCTTGGGGTGAGGAGCCTTAGGCAAAGGCTGCAGCCCTTCCCCAAGGCGCCTTACCTCCCCTGTAGTGGGGGTAGCTTGGAGGTCCTGCCACAGAGAGGCCTTGCTGGGTCCCTGAAGCTCACCCATTGTGCACCCATCCAGATGAGCTGTGGCTGTCCCGACCCTATAGCCACGCAGGCACAGGAAGAGGGTCAGGGTTCCCCGGTTGGGTCTGCTGCTTCTGGTCTTCCTTGGGTCAGGGTGGGGTCCAATGTTTGGGGGCTGGCCTGCCCCATGCTTTGCAGGGAGACCACCTGGTGGGGAAGTACTGCTGTCTGCTGTGTCCAAAGGAGTTCAGCTCTGAGAGTGGCGTCAAGTATCACATCCTCAAGACCCATGCAGAGGTGGGATGGGCTGAGCCTGCATCAGAGGGGCTAGCTCCAGGCAGGGGATTGGGCCAGGGCAGGAGTGGTGGGGTAATAATTTGTATGGCCTTTGAACAAGCAGCCAAGGTTGAAAAATCTGGTGGTTTCAAGGGAAAAAAAGAAAGAAAAAAGAAATCTGGTGGGTTTTTTTTTTCAAAGTGGGTTCTGGTTTCCCTGGAGGATGAGAGAAGCTTGGGTACCACGCCCCCCGGCACCCTGAGCAGGAGGCACCTTAGTGCAGCGGTCTGCCTGGCCCCAGTGCATAGCACCCTCCTGTCTCAGGGTTTGCATTGTGGTTTTTTTTCTTCTTTCCAGAACTGGTTCCGTACTTCGGCTGACCCACTTCCCAAACAAAGGAGCCAGGACTCACTGGCACCCAAGAAGGAGGAGAAGAAGAGGCTGGCAGGTGGGAAGAAACGAGGCCGAAAACCCAAGGAGCGGACCCCTGAGGAACCTGCACCCAAGACCCCCCCACGTCGGGACGACTGGCCCCCAGGAGGCAAAGACAGAGGGGCCCGGGTCCCCACTGGCCGGAAGGTCGGAGCCAGCAAGGCTCCTGAGAAGTGAGCATAACGGCTGGCAGGTGGGTGGGGCCTGGTCCCCACATTTGACACCCAGCCCACTCTGTTCAGGGTGGGGGTAGCTAGCTCCGGGACCTCCTGCCCTCCAGTTCTCCACCCCCCACCCCTGCCTATTCATCTGTCCAGCAGAGGCAGCCAGTCCCTCTCTCCTTTGTGACGGTGGCCCTTCTCCTGTGCAGGCTACAGAGGGCACACCTAGGCTGGTTCTCTGGGGGGAGGGCCCATGGCAGCAACTGAAGTGCAATAGCTCGGAGGGACATTTACGGGCCTGGCGGAGTCTGGGGACCTGGATGGGCAGGAGGAGGGGCTGTGGCTTAGGCCTCAGTTCCATGGGGCAGCGCAAGGCAGGCAGATGGCCTTCACCGTGCGAGCTCCATGCCAGCTCCATGCCCCATCTGCTTTCTCAGGCCCAAGGCTTTGGGGCCCTCGGTGACCCATGGTTCTGGGCTGATGAGGGCACTTGAGCAGCCTCACCTTTCTACCCAACACTGGACCCCAGCACCCCCAGCTACCTCCCAGGACAGACTCTGAGTCTGACTGCTACCATGCGGACCGGACAGCCAGCCCTACCGTGGCCTCCCTCGTCCTTCCACATCTGGCTCCTCTGCTTCTGTTCTCTACCTCTCCAGGCCCCCCTCCCCTGCCTGTGTGAACCCCCTCACTCCGGCTATGCTTGGGCCCCTGCCCCACTGGCCCCTGTCCATCACGATGGGTGGAGGTGGCCCTGTTAACAGAGGGGTCTCCTGCCATTCTATCTTCATGGGTGCTCCCTGCCTGGGGCAAGGGGAGGGTTCTGCTCTCACCTGCAGGGCTGTAGGAGCAGAGGGTAAAGGGGGCCGCATGGAGCATAGCTTTGCCTCCAGTCTCCAGCTTTGCTAATACCACTGCTCTAGGGGCAGCCCAGTGGGTTAGGGATGGGCCAGTGTGAGCTCTAGGGTCAATCTGGGACCCACAAGCATGTGGGACATGGAACTGGGGCCCAGCTCTGAGGAGTAATCCCTGTGGGAATCAGCCTTCTGTCTGCTGGTCTGGGTTGGCCTGTGGCTAAGCTTCCATGGGAGTCCCCTTTTCCCCTTTTTTTTACCTGCCCTTTTGTTTCTGGTTGCGTGGTCTTTTGATATGAGAGCTGAAGGCCAGGAGGGGGCTTGGCCAAGGTCATATCGTGTTGGGGGGCAGCTCTGCGCTGGCCCCCTTTGGGGCCCAGAGGATGGCCAGGTCTGCAGGTTGACCAGGGTTCAGGCTGGAGTCCAGGGCACCCAGACCAGGTGGCCATACTGCCTCTGGCCTCCTCCCTGGGCCCTGTTTTCCAACTTTGGCAGTGTAGGGAGGAGGAGGGTACTCAGAGCCACTGGGTCTGGACAGAGGTTATTTCCCACTGGGGGGTAGGGGGTGGGCTGAGGGCTCGGCCTTGCCGATCCTGGATGATGTGAATTTTGATATTTGCCCGTGTGCGTGTGTCTCCTGGGTGTAGTGGATGCCAGTCTTGTTGCTGTGACAAGTAACAACCTTTTTTTTATTCTGTTTTTTATACAAAAACAACAATCTGACATTTTGGTGCTAAGGGTTTCCTGGTGCCGACGGTGGATCTAGGGGCTGAGGGGGTGTCTCTCCCCTGCTCAGGGAGGCAGTGCTGACTGGGCACCTCTCTGCCCCTAAGCTCCCATCCTCATCTAGTCCCAGGAGAGGAGGGGCCCCAAGCCTGGCTTGACTCTCCTAGCCCTGCAGTAGGGAGACAGGTTCCAGGGGGGGCTTTGGGGCTGGTCACGCTGCCCATCTCCAGTTTCCTTCCTCTGACCCAAAGGCTCTTGGGCAACCCTGGCCTGTATGCTGGGGGGGGGAGTGGGGGGGGGCGAGACCTGGACTACCCCCACTCACACCTTGATTTGATCAAAGACCGGAGGCATGGGCAGATGGATGTCTGTGGATGGATCCAGTGTCAAAAGTCAAGGGAGGGTGGCATGGGCAGAATGACTTTTCTGTGTTCCTGGGTGTCACTATGGTAATACAGCTGGTGGAGGCAGAGGTGGGGTCAGGCAGCAACTGCGGGGGGCAGCTTTGGGTAGGGAGGGGATGTAGGTGCTGGCAGGAGCCCCAGGTGCATTTGTCCTTGTCACCAATGGCTGGAGGAGGTTGGACCCCAACACCTCTGCTGGGGATGGCCACCCGCCCCAGCCTCTCAGGTACTTAGCCCTTAGGGAGTGGGGGGCTGGGTTTTTGCTGGGGGGTGAATTTCCAGGTTGCTCCCTGAAATCCACAGATGGTCCCTGGTTTGGGAACCCCACCTAGATGTGTGGGAAGAGGTGGGGTCCTGGGTAACTTGATGTTTAGCACTTTAACCCCCTTCTTTGTCTTTAAAGTGGGTGTGGGGGGCTGCTGCCAAAAGTGACTATTGGGTCGGACCCCTCTCTCCCTTCTTCCCTTCCTGCTTCCCATGTTCTGGTGAGTGGCAGTAGTGAGCTGGTGGGCAGAGCCCTCCTCCAAAGGGGGCAGAGCCCTGGGCAGCTCAGTGGGATCTGCCCATCTCCCACTGTGGTGGGGATTCAGCCAGGTAACCACCTGGCCTTGATTGACACCTTCAGTGAGAGGGACTGGAGTGGCAGACCCCCAGGGCATGGTGGGCATGAACCCTGCCCAAGACCCAAGCCCAGGGCACAATGCCAGGTCCCTTTCTGAAGATCTACCTCTGGCCCAGCCCACCCACCATTGCCCTGAGAACAGGAAAGGGCCAACTCAAGGGGCTAACACTTCACACAAAAATAGGATGCACTTTGTGCAAAGGCAGATGAGGATGTATCCTGGTGTGAGGTGATCAGTGGCCCTTGCAGCCGTAGCCCCCCCTCCTGTCCCTCTGGTTCAAAAGGGAGAGAGTGGGTGCACTGTGACCCACGAAAGGCAGGGCTGTCCCGGTGTCCAATTCGACGGGCCCCAGGTGGCTTACCCTGGAGGCCTGGGGTTCACGGAGCGGTCGGCCAGTACCTCTGGCCTCGCAGCCACACATCCTGTGCTTTGGGTTTCTTGGTTTGGGTTTTTTAATGCCAGTTCTCCGTACATAAGTGCATTTCGGAAGAGAGGTTCCAGCTATCACTTGTAACCGTATATATACATATATATTCTATCTACAAAGTGTTTATTTGCAAGATGTTTTGACGGTGAGCTCGGGCCCTGCCCGCCTTGTGACCATCTGTCCCCGGTCCTCGTTCCCGCCCCCCGACCCCAAGTGGCGCGGGGGTGGGCCATCAACTGTATGTATTAAATATGACCGTATCAAATAAATGTTTATTGATTTTTTTTCCAGGGGCTTTGTGCTGCCGAATTTGTGGTAAAGCTCGGGGTGGGATCTTTCCCCGCAGAGGACTCCCGTCCGCCCGCTCGTAGTGGGTAAGGCCGCACTACGAGTACCGGCCCGCAAAGCCGCGCGGCCTTGTGGGACTTGTAGTCCGTGCGGCGCGCCAGCGAGTGTGCAGCGCGAAGCCCCGAACTACGACTCCCGGCGGCCGGTGCGGCAGCCCCGGAACCGCGGCCCGCGGAGAGGCCTCAGAGTTCCATGGCGGCGCCCCCAGCCTCTGCTGACGCGCCCCGCTTACCTCTGCCGCCCGCTGCGGCGGGAGACGGGCCCGACCGGCCGGTGGAGAGGAGCGAGACCTCGTGCGAGGACCGGTAGGCGCGCCGCGCCGAGCACGGGCTGGGGGCCGCGCACGCCCCCTCGCGTCCGCCGCGTGATCCGGCGCCCTATAGCCCGCGGGCAGGGGCGATCTCGACGGGCTGGGTCTGGACACTCTGGGGACCCCGGCCGGGGTGGGAGATTCCCCGGTGCCTAGCGGGGCTGGCGACGCTGAGCCTGGAGATGAGACTGTGTCCGCGCTGCCGCTCCCCGATGGCCGGCGGCACCGGGCTCGTGGGCAGGGCCTGCTGGGCGCCCATTCTGAGGTTTTGCGGATAAAGTGGATTCTGCATCTAGCTAGCATGGACTTTGGTGTCTGTCTCGAGGGGACAGGGAAGCCTCTGGGCTGGAGTGTCTGAGGTGGTCAGTGTGCAATCCGTCGAGACTCAGCCCCTGCCCCACTTGAGAGGCCAGGGTTCCTGAGTCTGGCGATGGGATGGTGCCTGGTGACTGCCCCCACCTGTGGTGCCGCACCACGAGGCTCTGGGGAGGCTTTGCAGAAGTTGAAGTTGGAGGGGTGGAGCGGAGGCAGGGCCATTTTGTCACCCTGACTGGGAAGACAGATGGAAGAGGCCAAGAGGAATTGGGCTCCTACTGAGCGCTTCTGGGGCCAGGCTCACGAGGGGAAGGTGGCTGAGCCACAATCAGGAGCAGGCCCCTGCCCTTCTGGGTCTAAACTGTGCCAAAGGAAGATTCTGTGAGGGCCACAGGTTGTGGGGGTCCAAGGAAACCATGGTTCCAGCCCGGGCATCTCATCCCGGGATTGGGTGACCTCTCCAAGGCAGAAATGCTATGCACCTGGATTCCTCCAGAATGGTCCGAGTGCCAGGGCAGCCTCTTTCTTGGTAGGGAGGGAAATGGGGCAAGGGCTGCCCTGCAATGACAGTTCTCCTTCAGGAGCTGCCAGATCCTGAGGAGCATCTTGTGTCCTTCCAGGCTCACACCTTCCCAGCAGAAAGTGATTAGGTGCCTGGCGCAGGGTGACAGTCTCATAGGATCTGAGTCTGTGACACCTGCTAGTTCCAAAGCATCATTGACGTAGCCCAGGATCAGAGAGGATAAAGCTAGGTAAGATTTTCTTGAGAAAAGCACTCCCTGAGGACACAAATTGGTGGGAGCTGCAGTCTGGGCCCCCCTCTGTGTGCAGAATCAAGTCATGGGCATGGGTACCCCCAACAACACCCCCAGTAGCAGAGGTTGTAGGAGGAGAACCAGGACCTGGGAGCAGTAAGTGGAGACTCGGACTCGCTTTCTCCAGAGGCCCATGGGGTCTACCCTGGCACTGCCTCTGGGCTTCACAGTTGTCCCCTGATGCTGGTGTCCTGAGGGCTGTTTCTCTGTGCTGCCCCCACAATCCCTGCACACCCACCAAGGGCCCCAGTGCTGGGTCTGGTTGCCATTTAGGTGGATGTGCCAGTGCCCCTGAGCTAAGGTCTCCCTGACCATCCTTCCAGCTTCTTCTACATCACTGCGGACACATTGGTATCGTTTGGCCACCTTGCCATTGTTTTTTTGTCTGCTTGCTCCTCTGGAGGGTTTAGCGCCATGAGGACAGAGGCCTCTGACTCCCTTAGCACTGGACATGCTGATGGGTAAAAGAGAATGGTGGTGATAACAGTGAACCCCTGAGGCTGTCTCCTGGTGGGCTAGCTGGAGATGGGTTTGCAGCTATGGGAATGGAAGGAGGCTGGCTGGACCCACCCAGAGGAGTAGGAACAAGGGGCTTCTGCAGGGAGGTTTCCAGGGTAGTGGGATAGAGGCTGTGCAAGTTTATGCAGCCTGCTTCAGCCCCTTTAAGGCTGCAGCCTCTTCCCCTTCCTCCCACCCCCCGCCCATTTTGACCTGCCCTGACATAACTATCCTGATGCCTCTGTCCCTGAGCCAGTCTGGGATCCGCTGGGGCCTGGCTCCTCCGTCCTCCATCTGGCCTCATTTGACTTACCCAACAAACTTCCTAAACCTGGACGGGGTGTCAGGTACGAGTGAAGGCCCTGGTGCTGCATGCCCCAACTCTGCAGCCCTGTCCAGGACAGCTCCAGCCTCCCACGTGTGGGCCAGCCCCCGCCCGTTTGTCCAGGCCAGGGAGCGGGAGGGAGAAGCTCTTGTGCACAAAGATGGACAGTTCAGTCTTGCCTCCAAGAGCTTCTGGACAGGGAGGCAGACACCCCCTTGTTACCTGGGCGGCCAGCAGAGGCTGCTCCTGAGGCAGCCCCCAGGAGCGGCCCCTCTTCAGTGTGTGAACCTCATGTGGAATCTTCTCTTCACTGAGCCCCCATGGTAGAAGCCAAGTCAGGAAAAAGGCTGAAAAGGAGGCTGGGGACCTAGGGGTGCAGACCCCTTCACACGCTGCAGTAAAGATCTTTTGGCTGACCTACCCTTGCTGAGGCTGGGGCTGAACCCGTTCTTCCTCCTGCTGCCAGGCTAGGGAATGACTGTGTCCCCTGGCTGAACATGCAGCACTGGGTGGCCTTGGGGGACATACTGGAGCCTCCCCTGCAGGGGGTGGGGCAGGTGGGTAGAGTTTCAGGTTTGTTTATGCCTCTAGAAGGCACCTTGGGGCCAAGGGTCTGACACTCAGCATTGGCATTCAGCAAGCCTTGGCCAGGAGAGACCTCAGATTTCCCTGTTCCAGTGTGGGGGGTAGTAGGAGAGGATTGGCTTTACAGTCCCAAGCAGGCCTGGGGTCTGGAGATTTTTCCACAGCGCTCTAGGAGGGGTGCACCGAGGTCCTCAGCACACACTGGGCCAGCAGTGTGCCAGCCGGTGCACAGGAGAGCAGTTCACACCCAGGGCCAGCCACACGACACTGTTCTTTTCAGCAGGGTCAGTGCTATTAATACCAGCAGAGCACACAGCCCCCAGCCGGGTGATCCTCTTAATGCCCGTGGCCTCAGCCTCTAAGGCCGGCACTGAGTACTGTTCCTCCACACGAGGGGCTCTTAGGACCCCACCCCAGCTCCTCATCTGCGGTGCTGCCAGCCCACACATGGAGGGACAGTTCAGTTGTCTCCTGAGCTGTCCTAGGGGACTACTGTGGGTCTAAATGGCACTGTGGAGATACTCCTGCGCCCACCTGGATCACCCTGCTGTCTGCTGTCCCCGGTGTCCCAGCCATGAGCAGCCCCCCAGCTTACCCTGACATCAGGATCTCGGGGTGCTGGGCCCTTGGAGCAGAAGGCAGGTGAGTGGCAGGCCTGTTGTTCCCTGTGGCCATAGCAAGGCAGCCTGCCTTTGCTGTGTCCTGGCCGCTCGTAGCCCCACTCAGCGTGTGTCTGATCGACGTTGGGAAACAGGCTAGTAGGTGCTCTTAAGGGGCCAGGCAGGGCGGCCACCAGCAGCGTCTGGTTTTGCTTGGGGCTGTCTGTTACAGGTGAGACTCGGTCCAGTGTGGCTCATAATCCTTTGGTTTGAACTTACCTTTTTTCACTGTAGCCAGAAGCACCCTGACCATCTGTTGACTAAGAAATGAGATCTTTTGTGCAATGTTGCCATTTCCAAGGTCATGTCGCCGAGAATTGGGGTGAGGCTTGCTCGGAGGTCACAACGAGGCTTTGTCCCTGGTTCCCAGAGAGAGACGGGGCTTTGGAGAGGGCAATGCAGCCGGGCTTGGCTGCAGACCCAGCCTAATGCTGTTCAGGGCCATCGCACGCCCTAGATGGGGCGGGTTTCTGGCAAAGCTCTCTCTGCCCTACTTTCAGCTCTTTCTGGCGCATGGGCATTCTTCCCTGGGATGGTGTCTGCCCCAGGCTGTTGGCAGCATGAGCCTCAGAAGCTGTCAGTGGTGGTGGCCATCCTTACCTCAGTAGTACAAGGAACACTCCCAAATAGAGACTCTGCGTTTCCTGGGGAAGCAGAGGCCAGGCCACTGTGCTGGGGTGAGGAGCGGGGTTGGGAGCCACGCCAGTCCCAGGCCTGCGCTTGCCCGGGGCGGTCCTGCATGGCCCTCCTCAGCAACAGCACACAGGAGGCCCGCCTCCTTTGCAAGTCAGGTTCTCCACATTAGAGTTTTCTCGAAGAAGGCCCAGGGGGAGGGGCTGGGTTAGACCTTGTTCTCTGCCCACCGTCACTTCCAGGGCCACCACAGGACTGGTTCCACTCTCCCCTATGAGCCATCTGTCATCTCCAGAGCGGGTGGGCCCCAGGGGCTGTGCTCAGTGCTGTTAGATGTACGTGTCCAGGGTTAGCTCAGGCAGCGCTGCCCTCCGTCCAGTCCCTGGAGATACTGCTGCTGGTGTGCGCCCCCCCCAGCCCCCTGTGTCCATCCCTCGCTTGACCAAACGGGCGTGTGGACAGCACTACTGGGACGGCTCCATGCTGGGCAGAGGCCCCCACACGCTTGCCATTGGGTGGCAGTAGGGCCGTTCTCCCCCCAGATTGCTGTCTCCAGAGCCACAGAGGGGCCACTGAGCACCCAGACCGGCTAATCACCTCCAGTGCCGGCTCCTTGTGCTGTCCTGACAAGGAACAGCGGCGGCCCTGTGCTCTGTCCCTGAAGATGCTGCCACATGTCTCCTGTCATGTGATGGGTGGTTTCTTGCTGCTGAGGTCACCCTCTCAACACACCAGCAGGTTCTTGAGCACGACCTGTCATGCCTTTGGCTTCAGCTAATTCCTTCCACTGCCTCCACCCCCACACGTGCGCCTGCCCTCCCAGCCCTTGGTAGCAGCAGGGGCTCCGAGACTGCACAGGACGCCCAGGCTGTTCCAGAGGCAGGAAGGCACTGGGCCTGGGAGAGCGGGCCCCGCCCTCCCTGCGGCAGCGGCCCAGTTCCGGGCACCCCGAGTCCAGGCGCTGCTGGTCATAGTGGTGGCAGCAGGCTCCAAAGACTGTAGCTCTCTTTGTGCGCCCCGTTTTGTTCACACACACTTTAATGAAGGTGTGTGTGCAGGGGAGCGCTCTGCATTCGCCCATTTTATATAAATGAGTTCATGTCTCATCACGCTCGGCTTTCTCACTGGCCGTGCTTCCAGGATGCCTTCCCTGTCTGTTCTTCCCAGGCACTCCTGCCAGTGCCATGGGTGGCACTCCTCCCCTGGCTCCCAGACCCGGGGTGGACAGGCAGTGCTACAGGCAGCGTCCCGTGGGGACTAACTTGACCCTCACGTCCACATGATTCCTGCACGGTCTTCCCACCCGCTGGGGGCTCTGCCTGGACAGTCAGTAGCCGTGCTGGGCCACAACCTGTCTTGACGCCTCCGGAGCAGGTGCGCAAGGTGATGCTTTGGCCAGTCCAGTCTCTCTCTTGTGCAGTGGCCAGAAATGGCCTGGCCTGGCAGCCGGCTTTACACCAGGCCTTTGTGTCCAGGCTTTTTGTGTCTCAGCACAGTCTCTGAACAGGCACCAGGCAGACACTACCTCCCAGCTGGGCCACTCAGCCAAATTTCATCTCCCCGGAGCTGCTGCCGTTGGGATTTGAGGCTTTGGGCCAGCAGTCACACTGTGCCTCTTTTGAAATGACAGGGAAATCAGCGTGTCACTTCGGCACTGGGGGTACAGCATGGGCAGGACGGAGCACAGATGCTGTCTGTACCTTCCCTGGCTTGAATTTTCCAGCTTCTAGCCCCTGGAGGCCTCCGCTTTCTGCCCAGAGTCTGCAGTGTGAAGGAGGGCAAGAAGCAGGGGCCTCCCCGTCGGCCTCCCAGCCCAGGTCCTCCTCCCACCCCCACCCACTCCGCCGCCCTGCTTGGCTTTCCCGTCAGCAGCCTCTGCCTCTGGAGTACCTCTCCCTATGTGCCCTGCAGGGTGACAGAGATCAGATCTTATAAAACAAGAGGGCTGCCCAGAGAGTGTCCTGGGAGGGAACACAGTCCTTGATGGGGTCTTGACTGCCCTCGGTGTGCCCACCTCTCTATCTCCTGAAAGGATGGGGGCCCCGCGCAGCCAGCTGGTGCCCAGCCTACAAGGAAAAAGGAGCCAGGCCCAAGATGGCAGAGTCCTGGCTGCCCTGTGTTTGCTGTCCCTCTGAACCTGTGTGGGCAGTGACAGTCCGAGGCCCAGAGCCCTGTGGATGGGCTGCAGGCAGTTCTTGTGTGCCCCCCAATTGAGTCTGCCCACCTCAGCCGTGCCTGTGCGGTTGTGTGGGGGGCTGCCCCCCACGGGGCCATGCCGGCCCTGACACAGGACGGCAGAGGCGAGCGCGTGCCCCTTCTCTGCAGCAGCAATGCGGAATCCTTGGACAGGCTTCTCCCAGCTGTGGGCACCAGGCGCTCACCCCGGAAGCGCACCACCAGCCAGTGCAAGTCTGAGCCGCCCCTGCTGCGTACCAGCAAGCGCACCATTTACACAGCAGGGCGGCCTCCCTGGTACAATGAACATGGCACCCAGTCCAAGGAGGCCTTCGCCATCGGTGAGCAAGGTCCACGGGCAGCAGGGGCAGGTCAGGCAGGACCTGCCATTGAACAGCTGAGCGGCAGCTCTACTGACGTGAGCAGCCTTGTGCCCCTCAGCTGGTGTCAGGCCGGGGAGGGGAGGGCAGGCTGTCAGGCAGTGGGGATCACTGGAACCTGTTTGGGAGGCTGGCCCTGCTGCCTCTGCTTAGGGTCACTCCGCGCCTTCCCACAGGCCTGGGAGGTGGCAGCGCCTCTGGGAAGACGACTGTGGCCAGGATGATCATTGAAGCCCTGGATGTGCCCTGGGTGGTCTTGCTGTCCATGGACTCCTTCTACAAGGTGAGGAGCATGCCTGCACACACAGGCCGTGTCCACAGAGGGGCCTGGGGCCCCCACCCCTGCCCCTGGCATGGCCTGGAGGGGCGCACAGAGCCCCTGGGTCCTCCCCCTCCAGGTGCTCACCACGCAGCAGCAGGAGCAGGCCGCCCACAACAACTTCAACTTCGACCATCCAGACGCCTTTGACTTTGATCTCATCGTGTCCACCCTCAAGAAGCTGAAGCAGGGCAAGAGTGTCAAGGTTCCCGTGTACGACTTCACCACTCACAGCCGGAAAAAAGACTGGGTAGGCCCGCAGGGCTCAGCCTGTGCTGATCCTCCTGGGAGCGCGGTGGGCACAGTGGGTGAACCGCCACACGATTCCTTTGCAGAAAACACTCTACGGTGCAAACGTCATCATCTTTGAGGGCATCATGGCCTTTGCTGACAAGACGCTGCTGGAGGTGAGGGCAGAGCTCTGATGGTCCTGCTGCGGGTGCCCACCCCGCTCCGGTGCTTCTTACTCCCTGCAGGCCTCCTCCAGGCAGGCCAGGCCTCTTGCTCTGGCAGGTGCATGGCCACCTGTCCCATCTTTGTGGTGCAGTCATGGGGTGTTGGGTGAGGAATGGCTACTCTCTGGGGAGCCAGTCAGGACGTTGGGTCAAGCAGACCTGCCACTCCCACAGAGAGACTGGAAATGCCCTTGGCCGTGGAGGCAGCCTGAGGAGGGGCTCCCTTCCAGATTGGGGTACAAGCCCCAGGCCAGGGCCTCTACCTTATTTTCTTTCTCTTCTGACCCTGGTTCACCCTCTTCGTGTCTGTGTTTCCTTTGCTGCTCTCTGGGGCCCCTGCAGCCACTGAGGTCAGAGTGACTGTGGGGTGGTGGGTGCAGATTCAAGTGTGTGTGCCCATGCGTGCTCTTGCCTGGGATGGAGAGGGGCGCTTGTGTCTGTGCTGTCTGCAGTGCACTCCTGAGCCCTGGGAGGCCTGCGCAGTCGCGTCCTTCCCGCCAGGCCTTGCTGTGCGGGGCTCCCTCTCCTGCCCCTGCTAGGCCTGTGAGGGAGGCCTGGGCTCACAGCCGGCCGTGCTCTGGTCCTGTCTCCTTGCAGTTCTGAGACCCATGAGCTTGGGCTCAGACTCAGGGAATTGCGCCGCCCACCACACAGCCCCTTCAGGGTCAGACCGAACTCACCAAGCCCCAGAACTGTGGGGGGGATGTGGTGGGGAGGGAGCAAGTCCCCAGTCCCCTGGCATGTATGAAGGCACATAAATAGCAGGCAACCCACAGTAACGATGCCAACTCCATCCTGCCTCGGGAACTGGTATCCATCCAGTGGCCTTTAAAGCCCCTGGTGGACAGCGCCCCCCGCCCAACGTGTACTTGCCCTCACAGCCATGCACACTGTCCGCCAGAGGTGCCAGCCAGACCCTCGGGGTACCCCCGAGGGCCTGGTTTGCTCCCAGGCGGGCACATAGGCCAGAGGTCTCTGCAGGAGCTGGCCCCGATGTTGCCCACCCCAGCCCTGCTGGTGCCATGCCCCGCTCGGCAGCTCGCTCTCCCCATCCAGCTCCTGGACATGAAGATCTTTGTGGACACAGACTCTGACATCCGCCTTGTGCGACGGCTGCGCCGGGACATCAGTGAGCGAGGCCGAGACATCGAGGGTGTCATCAAGCAGTACAATAAGTTCGTCAAACCTGCCTTCGACCAGTACATCCAGCCCACCATGCGTGTGGCAGACATCGTGGTGCCCTGGGGTGAGCCTGCAGACCCACCTGCCACTGGGGAGGTGGGCACAAGGGGCCTCGGTCACCCATGTCACCCTTCTGACCTGACCTGTCCCAGGGAGCGGGAACACGGTGGCCATCGACTTGATCGTGCAGCACATGCACAGCCAGCTGGAGGAGGTGAGTCGGCTGGGCCAGGTGCCCGGGTCCCTGCAGCCCGCCCAGCCCCACTCCCGCTCCCTTGCAGCCACCATCCACATGTATTCACTGTCCCCTGCCACGTTCTGGCCCTCCAGTGTCCCAGGCCCTGCTCGGTCGGCCTTGCTTGCTGCCCACCAGCCCTTTGTGCTGGCCAGAGGTGACTGGGTTCCCTGAAAAAGCGCGGGGTATAGAGGGGCCTTTGGGTATTTCCGGCCTGAGCTGGGCTTCGAGTGGAAGGGCGCACTCCAGCTCCTCCCAAATCTTCGAGAGACCGCTGGGTGTCCATGCTGGGTGCTGTATCTGCCACATTCTAGGAGGGATGCCCCAACCTGCAGTTACGTGCCCTTCGCTCTGGGCAGGCTCCGTAATGGGGTGCTGGAAGCCTGAGGTCTGAGGAACGGAGCCCCAGGAGCCCTGGCTCTTACTGCCCAGTCCAGAAGGTGCCCAGGTCACAGGCCGTAAGAGCCGGCTCCCTCCCATGGTTGGCAACCGCCTGAGACCATCCCTTGGCGGGGCTGGGGCAGGTCCGTTCCTGGGTGGGGTGGCCCGCTGGCCAGGGTGCACGGTGGCCGTGGGCTGTGCTGTCAGGTGACTGCGAGGCAGACAGTGCTGCCGTCACTGACGTGCCCCCCATTCCCTTGTGTCTCCCTGTGTTGCCGCCGCAGCGTGAGCTCAGTGTCAGGTAAGACTTCCTACACCTGTCTGCACAGACGGAGGCATTTCCAACGTCCACAGGCAGCTCGGAATTTGGGTTGTCACCTGAGCAGGTGGGAGGGTCCTCTCCTGTCATCCCACCCTTGGGTAGCCCTGCCCCAGGCACAGGATGGTGTGATGGCCCCCACAGTGCCTTTGCTTGTCCTCGTTGGCAGATGAGGAAACCAAGGCACAGAGAGATGTTAAGGAACTTGCCTAGGGTCACACCGTGCCCTGACTTTACGCTAGTCAGACCTCTCTGGAGGCCTTGTCCCAGCATGGGGCTGGCTGCATGGGGTCTGATGCCGGAGGCCACAGCTGTGCTGAGCCAGCACTGCTGGACCCCCCACCCCCAGGTCAGTGGCCACAGGCATGTCCCTCAGCGGCCAGAGGGCCTGGCTTTGTACCTCCTTTGCCTGATCTGAGGGTCCAGTCTGGATTCCCACAGACGAAGGTGAGGCCTCAGTCCCCTGCCTATCTAGCCCTGGACCCAGGGCACAGGGAGAGAGCCAGGAGGAGCTCTGAATGCACTGGGGCCGCAGGGGAGCGGAGGAAGCACCCCGTCCGCACAGTTGCTCAGCATGAATGAATGAATGAATGAATGACCTGCCTTTAGCCCAGGCTTTCTGTGGAATCGGGAAGCCCCAGGAAAGCCCCTAGTTCCCGACTGGGAGCCCCAGCTGCTGCGTTGGGAATGCCTCCAGGGCCACTCGCTGGCCCCTTCAGCGGCCTGCCCTCGCTCGAGTCACCGCTTGGCTCTCCTCCAGACCAGGGCACCTGCAGGGATTGTCCTGTCAGGCCCTCTGGAAGACTGTTGTGAGAATGCAGTTCCTGGGGTTTCAGACTTGAGAAAACACCCCAACGCCGCTGGCCATTTCCCCTTCTCTGGCCAGTCAAGGAGGTGGTGGCTGGTGGCTGCTCACATCTGTCAGCCCCAGGAAGTGTTGCTGGTGGGCGGGCGGCGGGGGGCCTTGCCCCGGAGAGCAAAGCCCCCAGGGGTCTCTCTGTCGCCCTCTTCTCAGGCCAGCCAGGAGGCGGCTGCAGGGGCTGCCCGCCCTCCCCTGCTAAACGCTCTTTTTCTCTTTGTTCTTTTCCTCTTTGTAAACCCCTGGGTCTCCTGCCCTGTACCCTCCCTGAACGTACTCTTCACCTGGCGAGCAGAGGAAGCTGCGCTGGGATATGTGAGGACAGAGTGCGCTCTGGTTGTGCTGCTGCTGTGCTGTGCGCTGGCCGGGGAGGGGGGCTTGCTCTCCACGCCCGCCCCTGCCCCGCCCCCTTCGCTCTGCTCCGCCCCGCCCTGGTGCCCCGCCCTCTCGGCTCCGCTACCCCAGCTCTGCCCCGCCCCCTCTGCTCCACCCTCTTCCTCTTCCCGGTTCCAGCCCTAGTGCAGCAGGGGTGGCCCTGAGCTGGATTTGCCTTTGTCTTCTGAGAGGGTTGTGCATCACCTGGAGGGAAGGGTCAGGGCGGGGCTCGGCCCTGAAGCTCAGTAATGTTCCCCAGACATGTTCTGGGGTTGGGGACCAGTCACCCATCCTGGGGGCTGAGACTTCTCCGTCCCACTACCTGGTCCTCTTTTGCTTTTTCTGAGCAAGCGCAGGAGGGGATTTGGGCTGGGAGCGGGGCCTGACACCATAGCCCTTCGCTTTCCCACCTGACGGTCAGCTGCTCCGCCTGGCCTGGTGGGTGTATCTCAGGGGTGGGGCCCTCTCTCCAGGTCAGCCACAGGGAGGCGGCAGCCCCCACTCTGCACACCCCATTGTCCCCGTCACATCTGCCCCCCCACACAGTGTCCAGGTCGGGAGGATGGGACTCCAGGAGAAGACGCCCCTTCTTGAGTCCTCCGATTGGTTTGTGTTCCCAGGGCTGCGCTGGCCTCGGCGCACCAGTGCCACCCTCTGCCCCAGACGCTCAGTGTCCTCAAGAGCACGCCACAGGTGCGAGGCATGCACACCATCATCAGGTGAGGGCCCTTCTGAGGGCGAGGTGGCCCCTGGTGGCCCGGCCAGCCCCTTTGCTCAGCTCTGCCGGCCCGCAGGGACAAGGAGACCAGCCGGGACGAATTCATCTTCTACTCGAAGAGGTTGATGCGGCTGCTCATCGAGCACGCGCTCTCCTTCCTACCCTTCCAGGTTCGGGGCGGGGTGGGGACCCTGGCGGGTGACAGGGTGTGGCGGTGCCCTCAGGCTCATGAGAGCCCCCCGCCTCCTCCGTGCAGGACTGCGTGGTGCAGACCCCACAGGGGCAGGACTACGCTGGCAAGTGCTATGCGGGGAAGCAGGTACCAGGGGGGTCACAGCCCAGGATGAAACTGGGGCAGCCCGGGAGGCGGGAGGTCCGGCCAGCTCAAGGCCCCCCACCCCTGGCCCCCGCAGATCACCGGCGTGTCTATCCTGCGGGCCGGTGAGACGATGGAGCCTGCGCTGCGGGCCGTGTGCAAAGACGTCCGCATAGGCACCATCCTCATCCAGACCAACCAGCTCACTGGGGAGCCCGAGGTGCGGGGCAGGAGCCCGGAGGGCATGGGCGGGGCGTGGGGGGTGTGGGAGCCCGAAGGGCAGCCCTAGTTTCGGGCTGGTTCTGACTCTGGCTCCACACAGCTCCACTACCTGAGGCTACCCAAGGACATTAGTGACGACCACGTGATCCTGATGGACTGCACCGTGTCCACGGGCGCGGCAGCCATGATGGCTGTGCGGGTGCTCCTGGTGAGTGGGCTGGAGGGGGCTGCGGGCTGCAGGGCCAGTTGTGGGCGTTACCGACCCCTTACCATGCAGGACCATGATGTGCCTGAGGACAAGATCTTCCTGCTGTCGCTGCTAATGGCAGAGATGGGTGTTCACTCGGTGGCCTACGCTTTCCCGCAAGTGAGAATCATCACCACAGCTGTGGACAAGCACGTCAGCGACCTCTTCCGCATCATCCCCGGCATCGGTGAGGCTGAGCAGGGCCGGGCAGTGGTGCTCCGGGGGCTGGAGGGCGCGAATCCCCACCACAAGGGCCTGCTTCCTTCCCCAGGGAACTTCGGTGACCGCTACTTCGGGACCGACGCGGTTCCCGATGGCAGTGACGAGGAAGAAGCGGCCTCTACGAGCTAGCCCGAGCCTCCCGGCTCTGGCCCCCACCGAGCCTCTTCCTGCCTCGTGGCCTTGCTTACAGAGATGTCGTAACTTACTTTAGTTAAAAAAAAAAAGATGTTACCCGTTATAGTGTAATTTACTCTGTACATTTTATAAAATAAAGTTTGGGGAAATGAAGCTGTGACTCATGGGTTGGGGGCACATGAGTGCTGTCCTGCCTGGGACCTGGGGCTTGAAGGAGGCGCCTCAGGGCGGCCGGCGGTCAGGCTGCCCCAGTGTCTGAAGTGCAGAGCCACCACGGGGAGCGGGGGAGTCCAGGAGCCCGGCCTGCTGGTCTTGCACTTGGCTTTCCCTGCAATCCAGGTGCAATGCCAGGTTTAGGAGGGGAGAGCTGGGGCCCATAGCTCTTGGCTCTGCTGCATGGGTCCCTCGGTGGCCCCCTGGCCTGGACGTAGTGCTCTGGGTCTCAAAAGGCAGCCTCTGCAGCCACCTCCCACCCCCACCACGTGTGTGTATCAGGAGCCCAGCGGAAATCGGTGTGTGGGCGGCTGTAGGCGGGAGTGTCAATGGGTCTCAGCCACTGACAAGAGCCCTAAGTTGCAACAGGGACCGCAGGGCCTCAGGGGGCCAGCCCTGCTGTGTGGGGCCAGAAACCCACCTCCAGCCCTGCCTTGGTTGCCTCTGGGCTCGAGGCTGTGCAGGCTTCTGCCGCTCCCCCCACCCCAGACAGCTGGTTTGTGGTAGGCCTGCCTGGGTGTGGGTGTGCATGATGCAGATGCCTGGGCTGCTGGGAGTGGGCTACAGGCACCCCCAGCCTTCCTCCACCTTCTTTCTTCCAGGGCTGGCCCTTGCCTCTTTCCTGCCTTCCTGATCTCCTTGGTCCCACCCCCCCCAAAGCCCATGTCATGGAAAAGCTTGTGGGGGCGTGGACAGGAAGTCACTGGGTGGGGGCAGGCCAAGGGCAAGCAGATAAAGGCAGGAGGCTTGTCCAAGGAGTGGCCAGGCACCAGGGACAGAGAACGGACAGGGCCCAGAGGTCAGCAGGGGCTTCTGCCCAAGCCAGTGAGTGGACCCCTCTCCCCTATTCTGGGACCCCCATTCACCCATTCTATCATTCTTGTGCTGTGTGCTGGGAACCTGGCCTGGGCCTACTCAGGAGGTGCCCTGGGGTGGCAAGACGGGACATGCCTTGGTCACATCAGGTCTTCCCAGATAAGGAATAGGGCAAACCATTAATAAGGGGCCAGGCAGAGGCTAGGTTATTCCTTGGAGGCCCCCCAGCGACCAGCTCCCAGAGAATAAATCAAACCCACACATGTACACACATGTATCAATACCCCTCCCCCCACATCTCCTGCAGCAGCACACACAGCAAATCCACAGACATATGTGTGTATGTGCACAATGCAGCCGGAAGGAAAGGGCCCAGTGCGCCCCCTGCCCCCACTCAGCCACTAGCCCCTGGGGGAGGACAAGTTCCTCCCACTTCTTGAGGGTCAGTGGGGGGCCTAGGGCAGAATCAGGAGACGGGAAGCCTGAACCAGAGGACCTGTCCCCTCAGGCTGTGGTCCCCTCATCCAAGACAACCTGGGCTGGGGCGGGGGAGGCTAGGCCACAGGCTAGTGGAGTTCCTGAGCCCATCTCCCACTGGGAACTGTGGCGTCGTAGAAGTAGGTCACCTTGCAAACAGCACTGGGGGAGGGTCTTCAGGGTGCCAGTGAAAGGAGGGGGCAATTCCTCTAGCCCTTGGGGACCTCCTAGTCCCAGAGATAGGACCAGAATCCAAGGTCCAAGACTTTCCTGGGAACCACAATCAGCACAGCTTTCTGGGCACATCAGAGGGGTCCAATTTCGGGAGAAGGCTTGGGGAAAGCCCTCCAGGGGTGGATGAGCCCATCCTAGGAAACTCTCTGGTGGACTGGGAGCCAGACGGCCCTTGGGCTGCTTTTCCAGGCATCTGGGCTCTTTGGTCCCAGCAGAAGCTCAGGGGGCTGGGGGCAGGTGCCTGGGGGAGAAGTTGAGGAGAGCTTGGAAGACGGGGCTATAGCCTGGAGATTCCCTCAGAGCCTGACAGCAGGAGAGGTGGGGAGGGTGCAGACTTGGAGCCCACCCCATACTCACCCAGAAGGTCCCAAGACACAGCATTCTTGACACTCAGCTCCGCCTGCTGAGAGCTTCAGCAGCTGCCCCTGGGCGGTGCCTCCAGGACTGTCCAACCTGAGAATGGTGTCTCCAGGGTCGATCTCAGGTTCGCCAGCCCATGAGGCACCTCCCCTTTGCCAGCAGCAGCTGCCACAAGGCCATGAGGGATGCCCTGGCCTGGCCGGAAGGGAAGCTTGGGGTGCCCCTGCCAGGGGATGGGGCCCAGACCCAGCATTAGGCACATCTGGTTGTCACAGTTGTGCAGGTTGTCATCAGTGGGATCTGGGGGTGGGTACGGGCCTGCGGAAAGACTCCCCCTCACGGGGTCTCAGCTGGGCCACCGGAACCAGGACGCACATTCTGCAAAGTGCCAGGATTCCTGGCTAGGGTTGCTGGGGCTCAGCAGGATGGAGCCGAGGGTTTGGTCTGAGCCGCACTGGAAGGAGCAGCAGATTCGGAGGCGGGAAGGGGTAGGACAAGAGTTAGCGGGTGGATTTTTAGCTGGGCTTGGGTTAGAAGGGCAAGAATAGGGTAATTCGCACATGCGGTTCACAGGGACCCACTTATTTGACCGCCACAAGGCGGGGCCGGAGGAAGGGCGGGGTTGTGAGCAGTATCAACTTCAGCAGCGACGCATCCGGAATCGGCGCGCCGGCAGGTGGGCCTGGCTCTCAGTGGTGCGGGTCCTTAGGCTCAACTACCTGGTCACCAGCCGGCTTCCAGGGGGACAGAACACTGGCCTGCCGTCACGTGGCTGGGGTGGGGCTAGCAGTTGCCCCGCCCCTCGAATCCTCCCCTGTTCCCGCCCCCCCTCCCCCGTGCCCGCCGCGCGCTCCCTGGGTCCCAGCGCCGTCAGGAACTTTCG
The DNA here is from genome assembly GCF_006229205.1 of Suricata suricatta. NCBI lineage: Eukaryota > Metazoa > Chordata > Mammalia > Carnivora > Herpestidae > Suricata > Suricata suricatta. The sequence continues at coordinate 105,927,943 of NC_043711.1, read as the reverse complement.
GCGAGCGTCCGGACCCGGCCCGCCCGGCACAACGCACCCGGACGGAGCAAGGCAGGGCCGGGGGGTTGTGCGCAGTCCGCGGAGGAGTGGTAGGAGCGGGGGTCTCTCTGCAGCAGGAGACTGCCCGGCGTCCGGGTATCGGAGCGGCCGTGCGCTCGCCGGGTGAGGCCGTACCGGAGACCCCTCCACACCCGGACGCCCCGGGTCCCCCGGATCCTGCCCGCGCTCCCCCGGGCGCCAGGCGTCCTGCCCCCGCCGCGGGAGCCAGGTCCCGCCACTTCCCGGTCGCCCCCTCCAGCTTCTGTTTCTGCTTCCAGTGGTGACGGTGACCGGCGCAGTCCACGGGTTTCGGGGCGGAGGGCACCTGACACAGGACCCCGGGGTCGCGGAGGGGTCCAGGCCTAGGGTCCCTGCGCGGGCGAGCTCGTCCCCCCACTTCCAGCCAGACCTCCTGGGGCGATAAGTCACGACTAAGTCTCCGGAGCCCAGCGCCCCCACCCCCGGCCCACTCACCGTTGGTTGACTCAGGCCCCACGCTCACCTGCAGGCAGCCGGGACAGCGGCACACGCACCCTGCCCCTCCTGGTGGCCACGCCCCGCGCGCCCCCACACCTGCCCCGCTGGGCTCACGGTAGACCGTGGTTCCCTGGTCATGCTCCTCATGGGTGGTGGGGTGAGGGAGGAGGACACGCACGTAGGACCCCTGACCACACATGGAGACTACGACCTCCCCCAGGGGCCCACAGCTCCAAGACTGGGCGTGGGAGCATCAGGGGCGGGTGGACTTTGAGAATCTCCTTCAGGTGCCATTTCCCCACTCCCCGCCCCCGCCTGTGGCCCACGGTCCCCTGGATCAGGGTACAGGGTATGGTGGCCCCCGGCCAGGAGGTCCTGTTGCCCACAATGCTGAACGTCCACCGTTAAGTCTCTGTGTTAGTACCCATCTCTCGGTAAGAACCCGGTCTAAAACGTGTGTGAGCTCTGAGGAGTTGAGGAGGGGCCTTCCTGCCGGTGGACAGCAGTGACTGGAAGGCCGCTCTGCAAGGCAGTCTGGGGCCACCAGTCCAGGGAGGCTTCTGGACCCGGGCCCAGCCATGGTGCCTGGTGATGGCCCCCTGGACCTGGACGTGTGCGCACCTGCTCCGGGCAGCCCAGCTTTGGTCAACAGCGAAAAACTGAAAAGCCACGTCCTGTTAGCAAGGCCATCCACCACCTGTGGTTAATTCGTAGGACGTGTGCTGTACAACAGCTAAAATAAACAAACTAGACCTCAGTGTAGTCACGACTGAGTTTTCAGAGAACTTATACTGAATGGAAGTGCATGCTGATTGACTGCAACGTGCTACAATTGATGCAAATTTTTAGAGATGAGTAAAATCATGAATGAAATAGGGTTTATGGATGCGGACACTGCTGGGCAGGGTTAACACCACAAGCAGAAATAGACAAACTCTGGGGGCCTCGGCTGGAAGGGGGACGCGAGGCTGCGGAGGGAGGCGCAGGCTTCACGGCCAGCTTTCCTTCTAGGAAAAATCTAAATCAAATGGCTTCATATTTATGTCCAGATGGAGGGTTTGTTTCAAGGTGTTTGTTAAATTATTTTTGGTATTTCTATGCTGCTTTATTTTTTTCAAAGTATTTCTGTCTTCCTCTAAGACCCAGGGAACAGACGACCCGGTAGACCCAGTACCCTGACCCAAGAAGGCAGGGTGTCATATCCACGGGCCTCCTGGGTCAGGGTGGCCTCTCCCACCAAATGCCAGGGCCCCTGGGCCACGGGCCCCACTGTGTGTAGGGCACACACGGCCAGACATGACCTCCCAGGGATACCCGCGCCCTGAGGCAGGGATGGCATCTCTTGCAAGAGTCCACGACTAGACATTTATCTCCAGGATGAGGAAAGAGGCCCAGTAGTTTGAGTGGGGCCAGGAGCCCCATGTGAGGACCTGCAGAGTCCTGGGGGGCCCAAGCCATTCCCTGCTCCCCTCTCTGCCATCAAGGTGGTGCAGTGTGTGTGGGGGGAGGGCGGGGGGGTTGAAACTCAGGACTCCGTGGAGTCATGACAGCTAGAGGATCAGACAGGGGTCAGGGTGGATGGTGGCCCTCCTGGGGAGATACCAGGATGCAGCACCAGGTCACCACTGGCTCAGACACGGCCAGGCATGAAGACCTGAGTACACTCCATACTGATGTCCTGGGCAGGCACTGGAGTGACCTGGGAACCCTGCCCCTGAACAGTCAGAACCAGAGGGAGTGGCTGGACACAGCATAGGCCCAGGAGTGGTGGCCACTTCCCCGGGGGACAGTGTGTGGGGGGGTGGCCAGTGTGTCCCCAGAGTCACCCTTTGCTTACCTTGTGCTGCTGACGCGGGTTCAGGCCGGGTGTGCTGTTCCAGACTCCCGCAGCCTGGACCCGTCCTGCCAGGCAGCGCTGCTCAGTGCCGGGTTGGGGGGGTGGAGGGGGGTGGCCGTCGGTGTGGGTGGGCTCCAGGGTGAGGCCGTAGGAGCTAGCAAGTCAGCCAGGTGGGAGTGAGGGGACAGGGGAAGCAGGGGCTATCGGCCACCAGCTTGTGGGGACAGTACAAGCCACCCTGGACTTACAGGACTCGAGTCTCCACTCTGTGGCATTTAGACAACGGAGGTCAAAACAGAACCAAAGAAGGGCTTCTGTCCACGCTTGAGCCAGGCAGGTGGGAGTGACGGCCCTGCCCGCCAGTGCAGGTCCCCCAAAAAAGGGTTCTGCAGGGCCCCTTCAAGAAAACACATGCCTGGTTTGCGGCAAAAACATTTATTTTACACAGTTATCTTTATTTTAAGGTCAACATTCAGACATACGAGATGGAGATCATCACGGGACCCATCCTAACCCTCCAGCCTGGCCCTCCAGGGTGCACGTGGGAGCCGGGGTCAGGGCACCTGCCCACCTGGGTGGGTTCCACGACAGGACAAAACCAGCGCATGGACAGCTGTTTCCATGCATTTGTATTTAGTATTTAAAAACAATGTATAAACATCTATATTTCTGGGTAAAGTGCCTCCCTTCTCTTAGCTTGAAACACTGTTTCATTTTCTAGGGAACAAAATCTAGGAAAGGTACTGCCTGTGGGACCCTGAGCCCAGTGCCTTCCTGGAGGGCGGCCCTGTGTGGCCCCTGCTCCTCCCCAGTGGACCCCACCCAAAGCAGACCTGTGGGCAGAAGACAGAATCCCCTTTAGAAAGTACTTTGTCACAGATTGTATCTGATGCTCAGAAAACTGGTTTTAACGTTTCAAGAGAGGGAAGGATTTCCAGTCACCTAGATGTCCCAACGGGTCACTCACCTGGAGTGTCAGGTGATCAGAATGGGTGGGCCCCCCAGGATGGGCATGGCACTCATCCTGGTCCACCACAGTAGCCCTGGCACCCTACCTGGACATTCACACAAATCCTAGGGACACAACAGGGCCAGTGTTCGCTTCTGCGCACCCGGCAAAGGAGCCTGCCTGCCTCTAAAACCCTGCTCTTGACCCGACTCGCCAAGAGAGCCAAGGCCGTCTCGGAGGCACCTGCATTGTACGCGCCGCCTGCCGCGGGGTGTATACATACGCACATATGCACACACACAGACACAGCGCTGCCGCGCCCGCCGCGCCCGCCGTGCTTGCAAGCGCAACAGAAACGCAGCTTTTGCCGGCTCCACAGGAGGGTTCACAACCAAAGGAGCGAAAACAAACGGTCCTGGGTCACACGGTTCACAGATCAGCGTGTTGGGAAAGGAATGTGGCCAGTCGCTCCTTCCACACCCTCACGTCCGTCCCTCTGGCAGCAGAGGGACATGCCAAGAGCCAGGGAAGGCTCCCCAGTGAGAGCCCGCGTGCTGGCGCCCACTCCACCTGCTGGCGGTCTCACCCCGGGGGCCGGGTGCTGGGAGGCCCGGCGTCTCCCAGGCAGCCAGAGGCACCCGTGGGCTCACCTCAACGGTCCCCCTGCAGTCAGAACTCTTGGGAACAGACCTCTCCTTGAGCAGGAGCCTCGTGGCCACACCTGGTGGCCACGGGTATGGAAACACCGCCTGTTCTAACCTCAGCACACTCTGGCTTCTCTAGTGGGTCCCCATGGGTGCAAACTGTGCTGACTGACCGGAAACTAGGAAGGCTCACACACCGAGCGGTAATATCTAAAGCAGTTTGAAAATAGAATAAAGCTAAAGGAAGACAAGAGAAAGACGAGAGAAGACCACATCACTGGGCAGGAACAAACGTAAATACCAGCGGCCGCCATCAGCCAACCTGGCGCCCCGTGTGCTTCTCGCCAGCCCGCCTGCGAGGCCACAAGCGCTGGCTGCTGCCAGGCCCTCGGCCTGGAGGGGGCAGGAGTCCCAGAGCAGGGAGCCCTCACCGACGCGCAGCAGGCAGACAGTCGCCCCCACGTGGCCAGTGAGCAGTCCTCTCCAGAGGCAGCAGCCAGGGCCAGGCAGCCCCCCCCCCCCAACGCCCAGGGCAATCCTATGGGTCATCACTGCCAGGATTTACTCCTTGTACACATTCCTCAGGAGGCTGGGTGGGACAGACCTCCGAGCCCCCACCCGGGGCCACTCCGCCTTCGCCTTCGGTGGCTGTAGGACACTTGGCGAGGGGCTCACCCAGATGTGCGAGTTGGGCCCTGGGGCTTTCTGAGCACAGAGCTGCAGGGCCCCCTGCAGGTCCCAGCGGCAAAGGGGGAGGCTTTCTACCTTAAGTCCAAGCTGTGAACTTAGTTCTTGGCCATTCTGGGGAAAAACAGCTCACAAAGTATTTCCAGAAACATTGCAAAGGCTGACCGTGGCCCACCTCTCAGGCTGGGATGCGCAGTGGACGGCTCTGTGGTCTCACCTCCTCCCTCGTCCCCGGGTGGATGATGAATTTTCACGAGGCCAGATTTTAGCAAATTACTTCTAACTTACAATCACAGTGCATGTTTTCCCTCTTGTCATCTTGACATCTTCATGATCGTTTTAATGAACAAAAACTAACAAAACGGGATCAAACACCTGCCCTCGGCCCGGTCTCCGAGCGGGTCCACGTCCCGTCCTCGCACTGCCGGCCTCTCAGCCGCTTCCTGGCCGCCCAGAACCGGCTCCGGGCACGGCCGCGGGCAGCGGGAGCGCATTCCGGGGCGTCTGAGCCGGCGCTGTCCTCGTCCTCCATCCCCACTCCAGCTTCAGGAGACACTCAGCAGCAGCCGCGAGGCTCGCTCTGCAGAAACCAAGCCCACGTGGCCACTCGGGTCTCTGGCCAGTGCAGGCCCAGCCGGGAGCCATACCACGTCGAGTGCTGCTGGGGACGTGGGCCAACACAGGGGCCCCATCCACAAGTTCTGGGACACACACAAGACTGACTTCCAGCTCCACAGAAGGTGCTGCTCAACACAGTGGTAGGGGGACGCCCAGTCCGGCTGCTGGCTCACATGCCAAGGGCACCAGGGTGTGCCTTTGGTCCAGCTGGTGCTTCCTCTGGGAACCTGATGTCTCTAGTGCTGCCTGAACCATCAATGGTGGCCAAAGGGAACAGGCGAAGGAAGGTGGGCAGGAGCCCTGGGAGGCACAGAGAAGAGGGCTACGCTCCCCACATGTGCTTCCCAGGGCTGCTCAGTCCTCCGCCAGCAACCTGGACGGTCAGCCCCTCTGACGACAAACTGGCTCACTGCCACCGCTTGTGGTTCTTCCAGGTCCAGGAAGGCCCACCAGGAGGCTGGGTGGGCCTGAAGGAATGTGCAGGGTGACCTAAGGGGAGGGGAGGTGGCTGGAATGTGGCCGGGAGGGGGGAGTGTGGAAGCAGCAGCCCCCACAGCCTGGCCAGGGAGCACGCCCAAGCGACCATGCACCAGAGACCCAGGCTGCGCCCAGGTGGAAAACGGAGTCTTGGGGCTAGCAGAGCCTCCTCCATGCTCCACAACAAACTCACCCGTGGGAAAAACCCAGTGACAAGGCCAAGTGACCAACGCAAACAGACCCGCACACACGCACAGCACGGAAAGGCCAACCGTGCTGGGTGGAGGGGGGACGTGCCCGGCTCTTTCCTGGTAATGCGCCCAGAGGCTCTGGCTGCGTCCACATGGCTGGGGAGCACAGGGCAGGGACCAGACCTCACAGCTGCCGCCAGACAGCACCGGCCTCCGCGCCTCGCAAACACAGGGGAAGGAGCCTCCCTTGCGGCCCCGGCCTGCCTGGCTGGGAGACCCCAGGCAGACTCAGGTCAGTGTGTCCACTCGAAAAGCCCCAAGGCAGGTTCAGCATCTGGTTCACGCAGCCACGCCCACAACACAGACAGACATGGGACGTAACCCCAGACATGCTAGTAAAAAAGGAGAGAACAGAAGAGGAGGACCGTAGCTACACTGCTTTAAATACTGCATGCGACGCACTTCACGTGTTGGGGGCGACGGGCGGGCGGGCACAGAGGTGGGAAGGGCCCGGTGGGCTGTCGGCTGCCCTTCCTCCGTGGCCAGAGCAGCTCCCTCCCCATCTCTGCGGCTACAGTTCATGATTCTAAGGGTGAAGTGGCCGGGTGCTGAGCTATCCTGGATCACGGCGGCTCCGGAGCTTAGTTGAACCCGTCGGTGTGGTAGCTGGGGTGGGAGTCGGCCGTGAGCTGGGTGGTCTCCGTGGCGGACGCCGGCTGCATGACGATCGGCGTGTCCGCAGCCTCTGAAAAGCAAGCACGCGCATGTTCATCGTGTGGGCATCCCGAGCGGCCCCTAACGACATCGTCCTCTGTGACAACGCTCTGTCGCCTGGCCGCTCCGCCGGGGTCACGGGTCGGAGGGGAGAGGCCATCTGCGCACCTCCACCCAACACAGCCTTCCTCAGTTGCCTCAGGTCACCGCCAGCCCTCGGTCCCTCCCCACCTGCTGGGTCCCGCGAAACTTCGGCTGCTTCAGATCGCGGCGGGGACAGCCCTCTGTGTCTGCGTTTACCTCAAGCGTCCACGTTCACACCTCAACAGTCCCCGCGACCACCACAAACACTCCGGCACCGAGTCAGTGCCCTCCTGTTTGACAAGACAGGTCGACACGGCTCAGGGCCCGGCCCGGCCCGGCCCGCCCCGCTCAGCGGCCCTCGGCGGGCACTCACCCCGCTCGTCCGACTGCAGCTGCGCCTCCAGGTCCTCGGGGGACACGTAGAAGCCGGCGGCGTCGCCCGCGGGCGCCCTGGGCTTGCACCTCCCGCAGCAGCAGTTGAAGCAGCAGCAGAGGCAGCAGCAGCAGTAGCAGCAGGTGAGGAGGCCGCACACGACAAACAGCGCCTGCGCAGGTGGACGACAGGGACGCTGGCCACGCAGCTTTCGGGGCCCCCGCCCCGCGGCCAGCCCCAGGCCCCTCTGGGGGTGCGACGGGCTAAGATGCCTGTCACAGATGGAGGGGCGGGGACACAGAGACAGAGCTCTGTAGCTTCTGGAAAGGGAGTCAACAAAGAGGGTGAGGGCCAATGGCCAGCTCCACGGGGACTTCAGGAGACACAGGATTTGAATCAAATAAGGAAAAGGATAAGTGTTCAAAAAATAGAACAGAAAAATGTCAAATTTTTTCAAGTCAGATTTCAAACGAGTCCTCCCCAAAGACGAAAACATCTGTCCACAGCGCACTAGGAAAGCTGCCTTGCAAGGCCTGTCCTCCTAGGAACTTGCTTGTCAGAGAACGTCAGCTCGGTGTCGGGCTGGCCCTGCGCACTCCCAGCCTGTCCCACGCAGGCTGGCGAGCTGGCCACATCCTCGTGGGACAGGAAAACGACTGCCCTGTGTTCGGAACCATGGCCCCGGAGCAGAGCCCCCGGACCGAACGGCCTGGAATCCTGCGGGGCCCGGGGCCCTCCCGCCACGCCCGGCACCAGCCGCCCGCTCGGCTCACCTTGGCCCACCAGCTGGAGAGCACAAAGTAGGTGTTCACATTCTCCTCCCCAAACTGCTCGGCCACGTACAGTCCCAGCGACCCGTACTTGTCATAGATGTTTCTTTTCGTGGCGTCGGTCAGGATGGCGTGGGCATTGTTGATCTCCTTGAACTTGTCTGCAGCCTCTGGGTTATCAGGGTTCTTGTCAGGGTGATATTTCAAGGCAAGTTTCCTGCAAATCAAAACCATTTCTTTGTCACTTAGTACACATTCATCCCTGACAGGGCCCGCCGGAGGAAACATCCACCCGTCGCCACGGCACTTCCCACCTCGCCGGCGTTCCAGCCCATCAGAGTTGGCGGTCTCCGCAAACCACCGGGCCCTCGCGCGGCCCCAGGGCAGGGAGTCCCGGGGTGAGGGCTAACCCGGAGGAAGGGATCGCAGGGCACAGGGAGGGAGGGGCGGCTCTTGCAACAGCTCCGAGGCAAGCCCCGCTGCCGACCTCTAGCGTCCCAGCAGGCTGACCGCTCATCCGCATGACGAAGCGGTAACGAGCAGGCGCACAAGGGCCTGCTGCCCACGCGCCCACGAGTCACACATGGGAAGAACACAAAGACGACCGTGTGAGCGTACAGATCCGTGAGGGGTGTTTGCCTCTCGCGGCGCACTCCGTGCAGGCGAGGGGACTACGGTTACTGCAGGAGAGGAGCAGACCACTCAGCACTCCAGAGCCCCATCTGCTGGGCAGGCTCAGACCTGCCTCCCTCTGGACCTGGCTGCTCCAGGGCAGACCGTTTGTATTATCCACAAAGTGTTTTTCTGTTGCCAAGAAAATATCAGTTGAGAGCTGGGGGCTGTGAGGGAGCTCAGCACGCGCACAAAGGTGTGGTGGGGCCATCGCCAGGTGAACACGGGGTCAGCCAGGGACAGACGCTGGTTCTGGTAAGAGCACGTCAGACTGCACCAGGTACGATGCCCTCCCAGCGGGTGGTCTCTTACCGATAGGACTTTTTAATGTCATCTGAGGTCGCGTTCTTGTCTAGCCCCAGCACATGGTAGAGCGATTCCCCAGAGGTAGAGAGTGAGCGCTGTCTCTGGTCTGCCATGGTAGGCTAATCTACAAGAAAAACGCAAAGACAACATCAACAACTATAAAGATTCCACGCTCAGAGTGGATGGACTTTATTCCAGATGACTGTTCTAAGCAAAACATCACAACGCTGCTAGTGGGGGCCAGAGGCGAAGCTGGCGATTCTGCTTGTGAGGAAGAGCACGGACACGCCAAGGAGACTGTGCAAAATTAAGTGTGTTTAATCTCCAGAGCAACTTCTAAATAAAGAAATGTAAAGTATAGTTAAAAAGCTAAAAGAAAAAAGGAAATGAACGCCTTAGACTAAGAACTCCAATAAAAAGAAGAGACTGTCTTGGGGCGCCTGGGGGGCTCAGTATGTTGAGCATCCAACTTCAGCTCAGGTCATGATCTCATGGTTCATGGGTTTGAGCCCCACATCAGGCTCTGTGCTGACCACTCAGAGAATGGAGCTGCTCAGATTCTGTCTCTTCCTTTCTGCCCCCTTACCCACTCAAAGCTCTGTCTCTCCCTCTCAAAAATAAACATTAAAAAAAATACATATATATAAGACTATCTTAATCCCTATCAAAATAACACCAGCATTCCTCACAGACCTAGAACTGTCCTAAAATTTGTACAAAACTAGAAAAAACCTGAACAGCCAAAGCAATCCTGGGAAAAACAAAAACAAAGCCAGAGGCACCACAATCCCGGACATCAGTTATGTTACAAAGCTGTGATCATCAAGACAGGATGGTACTGGCACAAAAACAGACCCTCAGATCAATGGAACAGAACAGAAAACTCAGAAATGGACCCACAAACGTATGGCCAACTATTCTGACAAAGCAGGAAAGAATATTCAATGGAATAAAGACAGTCTCTTCAGCAAGTGGTGTTTGAAGAACTGGACAGCGACACGCAGAATGAACCTGGACCACTTTCTTATACCACACACAAAAATAAACTCTAAATGGAAGAAAGACCTAAACATAAGACAGGAAGCCATCAAAATCCTAGAGGAGAAAGCAGGCAAACACTTCTGACCTCGGCTGCAGCAACTTCTTACTCCACGTGTTTCCGGAGGCAAGGGAAACAAAAGCAAAAATGAACTATTGGGACCCCATCAAGATAAAAAGCTTCTGCACAGCGAAGGAAACAACCAGCAAAACTAAAAGGCAACCGACAGAATGGGAGAAGGTACTTGCAAATGACATGTCAGATAAAGGGTTAGTATCCAAAATCTATAAAGAACCTATCAAACTCAACACCCAAGAAACAAAGACTCTCATGAAGAAATGGGCCAAAGACACGAATAGACACTCTTCC